>NW_007256247.1:148120-149986 GCF_000164805.1 Carlito syrichta | reverse complement strand
CTCGAACCTGCGGGCTCAGGCAATCCACTCACCTCAGCCTCCCAAAGGCGGGGGATTACAGGCTGAGCCACTGAGCCCGGTTCCAGTTCACTTTCAGTGGGCATCTGGATTGGTTCTCATACAATGAAATATTATTCGACTTTTAAAAAGAAGGAAATCATGGGGCTCGGTGACTCAGCCTGTAATCCCGCGCTTTGGGAGGCTGAGGTGAGTGGATTGCCTGAGCCGGTGGGTTCAAGACCTGCCTGCGCAACTTAGTGAGACCTCATCTCTACACTAAATCAAAAATTAGCCGGGTGTGGTAGCGCCCACCTGTAGTTCCAGCTACTTGGAAGGTGGAGGCGGAAGGATCCCCGGAGCCAAGGCTGCAGTGACCCAGGAGCGGCCACTGCACTCCAGTCTGGGTGACAGAGTGAGACTCCACCTCAAAAAAAAAAAAGAAAAAAAGAAGGAATCATGTTATTTGCCACAACATGGATAAATCTGGCGATCATTATGCTAAATGATATAAGCCCAGCAAAGAAAAATAAATACTGCGTGATATCACATAGATGTGGTCTAAAATAGTGAAACTCACAGAAGCAAATTAGAAAGATGTTTTTCAAGAGCTGGGGGGAGGGGAGAATGAGAAGATATTGCTCTAAAGATACAAAGTTTCAGTTATAAGATGAATAAGAACTGGAGAGTTTATGTACAGCGTGGGACCTATAATTAACAATTTTGTATTTTCTACTTAAAAATTTGCCAAGATGGTAAATCTTACGTTAAATGCTCTCACCACGAAAATATCAGGTTGATGCATAAGTTCAAAGTGTTTTTCACTTGCCCCTGGAATGCAAATGTCACACGGTGCTTGACTGGTCACAGTTTATCACATTTGCCAATTCTCGGGCTGACCAACGTGGATCACCATGGTTTAAAGTATTTAAATAGTCTTCATCAAAGTTTGATGGTCTTTCTGAGTGTGATTAATCACTCAGGTCAAAGTGGCCCTCTTTGAAACCAGTTGGAAGCCCAAATTTCACCGGCACAAGCCTACTTGTGTGGCTAATCTTGATTTGTACCCCATATCTTTATAATAAAATAAAATAACTTTTAAAAAAGAAGGAGGCCAGGGTTGGCGGCTCAACCTGTAATCCCAGCACTTTGGGAGGCCGAGGCGAGTGGATTGCCTGAGGCTGCAGGTTCGAGACTAGCCCCGGCAACTTTGTGAGCTCTCATCTCTACAATAAATTAAAAATTAGCCAGGCATGGTAGCGCATGCCTATAGTTCTCGCTACTTGGAAGGCTGAGGTGGAAAGATCGCCTGAGCCCAGTGGGTTGACGCTGGGGTAGCCGTGAGCAAAAAAGGAAAGGCAAAGATAGATGGAATTATTACAAAGATGATTATGGCAAATAATAATACCCTTCATAATAAAATCTTCTATCACCAATTTTAAAAAAGTGGCTCTCTTTGAAACGACAAAACCATTCTTTTGCTGTGCTTTCCCTAATGGCATTCTCCCCGTACAATGCACAAATGTTTCTAGCTGCCTCTGCTGCCTTTAAACTCAAACTGAAGAGCGTGTCGGAAGTCTTCATTTTTTTCCACTTGACATTCCATCTTTAACCCACAAATAGCACTCACTAACTTTCTTCAAATTTGCAAAATATAAGGCGTATTTACAAGCACAACATTATCACTCCAAATAACAAATGATAAACAAACTCCCAACACTGCAGTGTTGTCATGCCAAAAACAAATGCTACAAGCTCATGCATTAACCTAATTTAAAAAACAAAAATGAAGCCGGGCTCGGTGACTCAGCCTGTAATCCCGTGCCTTTGGGAGGCTGAGGTGAGTGGATTGCCTGAGCCCGCGGGTTC
>NW_007256247.1:147458-147901 GCF_000164805.1 Carlito syrichta | reverse complement strand
AGCGGCCACTGCACTCCAGTCTGGGCGACAGTGTGAGACTCCAACTCAAAAAAACAAAAACAAAAACAAAAATGAAGTGGGAGACAACTTTTGGATGTGATAGATAAGTTTATGGCATTGATTGTGATGATGGTTTCATGTGTTCTATATGTTAGATCCCATTATATACATTAAATATCTATAGCTTATTGCATATCATTCATACCTCAATAAAAGTTATTTTAAAAACTGCTGGGTGTGGTGCTCAAGTCTGTAATCCCAGCACTCTGAGAGGCCAAGGTGAGAGGATTGCCTGAGCCCAGGGGTTAGAGACCAGCCTGGGCAACTTGGAGAGCCCTCGTCTCTACAATAAATAAAAAATTAGCAGGTAGCTGGGCTCAGTGGCTCAGCCTGTAATCCCGCGCCTTTGGGAGGCTGAGGTGAGTGGATTGCCTGAGCCCGCG
>NW_007256247.1:138445-147438 GCF_000164805.1 Carlito syrichta | reverse complement strand
GCAGGTCAGGCTGCGGTGGCCGGGAGCGGCCACTGCGCTCCAGTCTGGGCGACAGAGTGAGACTCCAACTCAAAAAAAAAAAAATTAGCAGGGCATGGTGGCGCGCGCCTGTAGTTCCGGCTACTTGGAAGACTGAGGCTGAAGGATCGCCGGAGCCCAGCAGGTCGAGCCTGCGGTGGCCGTGAGCGTGCCACTGCCCTCCAGCTTGGGCAGCAGAGTGAGACTCCAACTCAAAAAAAGGAATAATAATAAATTCTCTCAAAAGATGAGTAAGTTTACAGCCTGTTGATTTCTAGTCAGTTCCATGTGTGAGGAATAACAATACCCAAAGAATTAATCTGAATGTACTTAAATACTTAACAAACGCTGCATAGTCCCTTTTCTTCTCCCCTCCTCCTCCCTCTTCTCTTCCTCATCCTTTTCCTCTTCTCCCTCTTCATCTTCTCCTTCTTTATCTCTCTCCCTCCCTCCCTTTCCTCATGAAACTCTCCTCCAGCAGAGTTTTGTCTCCCATTTCTTTTTCTTTAATTGAGGTGAAAGTCACATAACATAAAAGTAACCATTTCAAAGTGAACAATTCAGTGGCATTTAGTACACTCACGGTGTTGTGCAACCAACACCTATTTCTAGTTTCAAAACATTTTCATCACCAAAATAAAACCCCATACTCATTACACATTCACTCCCCATATCTCGTCTCCCCCAGTCCCTGGCAACCACTTGTCTACTTTCTGTCTTTATGGATTTGCTTATTCTGAATATTTCATCCAAAGGTAATATAATATATGACCATTTGTGTTTGGCTTCTTTCACTTAACATACTATGTTCTCCTGCTTCTGCCTGAAAATCAGTTGACTTTACCGTAATTCTTTGCTTTGTATTTCGAGGACTTTGCTGAACTCAGCAAGGAGAAGTCAACACACTCCAACAGTCTGAATTTTTAGCTTTAGCTGCATTTCCACAGAGCAATGTGCTCTGTTTACACTGTAATTAACATCCTCACTGAATGTTTTCTCATAGCATAACATGAGTGATGAGCTTTCCAGCATGTATACATGTGTCCTCACCACTTCCTGCTAAGCGAGGGCTTCTAAATCATAGCACTGTTGACATTTTGGCCTGGGTCATTCTTGGTTTTGTGGGTGCTGTCCTGTGTATTGTAGGCTATGTGGCAGCAGTCCTAGCTGATATCCACTAGATGCCAGTACTGTAACACCTCCCTGGAGGTTAACAGCCAAATGTCCTGGGGAGGGCAGAATTGCAGAATTTCCCCTGGAAATATCCTGATACACTAAGCCAGTGTCACATATTTGGGTTTCTGTTGAAGTAGCAGCCTTCTCTTGGTACCAAATTCTGTATTTGTTAGAATAGGTTTGCTTTTTAAGACACAAAGACCCCCGCCGGGCTTGGTGGCTCAGCCTGTAATCCCACGCCTTTGGGAGGCTGAGGTGAGTGAATTGCCTGAGCCCGCGGGTTCGAGACCCACCCGGGCAGCGAGACCTCATCTCTACAATAAATCAAAAAATCAGCTGGGCGTGGTAGCGCGCGCCTGTAATTCCGGCTACTTGGAAGACTGAGGCAGAAGGATTGCCGGAGCCCAGCAGGTCGAGGCTGCAGTGGCCGGGAGCGGCCACTGCACTCCAGTCTGGACGACAGAGTGAGACTCCAACTCAAAAAAAAAAAAAATACACACAAAGACCCAGCATCACAGACTAACAAGGTAAAATTCCAAGTGGGCAATCCAGACCTGGAATAGGGATGGGGGCTCTGATTAACTTGCAATGGCTTCTGCATTGTATTCTGAGATAACTGCCCAGTGCCTCTCCCCATGCCTGTGGCCAGCAGGAAGGAAGAAGGAGGAAGGAAGAAGGATAGGATATGCTCCTCCACCTTAAAGGGCATGACCTGGAAGTTACACATACAATTTCTGCTTACTTTCTATTGGCCACTACTTAGTCATGTGACTAAGGGACGCTGGAAGACATAACCTTTACCCTAGTGGCCATATACCTAGCTTGAATCTCTATTACTCTGCCATTAGATGGGGTATGGGTTTGGGGAGAAACTTGAATCTTTTTTGACACTCTCTATCCATCAACAAAAATTTATTTGAAGCTGCTAACTATTTAAAGATGGCATGGACAGTTGGGTGATTTAGAATTCAGACTGACCATGAATGAAATAAGGTCAAGTGTTTCCACCCTAACCTGATACAGACACCCGCTAATGCCTGACCATGTTGCTGCAGCCCCTAGAGGAGGGCACTCCCATTGGTTGGCTGCAGGGGTCTTTGACTTTCCGGAAGACTACACCCAAAGATGTAATCCCTATTTACTTCCCTTCTTAGTAATCATAGGTTTGAACAATATAGTATCAATATAATCATAAGTCTTGTGATTTGTATAACTTTTGCATCAATGTAATCATGAGTCTTGTGACTTAAGTAACTTTTGTAATGCATGATAAACTTCCTTTACTCTAAATGTCCCTATCTAAATGTAAAATGCAGTTGTAACTTAAGTCCTATACAATGCTCTGCTGGTCACGTGGTTAATGTATAGGTATCAACAACTCTGAACTATAAAAGTGAACTGTAAAAGCCTAGAGGGCAGCCGGGCTCAGTGGCTCAGCTTGTAATCCCGCACCTTGGGAAGCTGAGGTGAATGGATTGCCTAAGCCCGCGGGTTTGAGACCCGCCTGGCCAACTTGGCAAGACCTCATCTCCACAATAAATCAAAAATTAGCTGGGCGTGGTAGTCGCGCCTGTAGTTCCAGTTTGGAAGGCTGAGACGGAAGGATCGCCAGAGCCCAGTAGGTCGAGGCTGCGGTGACTGGGAGTGGCCACTGCACTCCAGTCTGGGCGACAGAGTGAGACTCCAACTCAAAAAAAAAAAAAAAAAAAAAAAAGCCTAGCGGGCGAGCAGAACCATTTTAGAAAGACTTCAAGTCCGGCTCTGTTCCCTGAATTTGAACTCAGAAATAAACATCTTTCTACCATTTCTCTGTCCCTTGTTTTAGCAGTATCAAGGGTGAGCAGCCAAGCATTACTGGGACCATAACAAACAGGGATGTTAGTCCATGAAATTCTGCAGAACATGGTGATGAGCCTTCTAGAACCTAGAAGTGGAAAGGGGTCCAATCACCTCATTTTATGTTTGAAGATGCTGAGACCAGAAAGGAGAAGCAATTCACTTTAGGTCTTCACACTGAGCTTGTGGCAAGTTAGGACAAGAATTGAGGTTCCAGGTTCCCTTCTCAGAGCTCTCTTCACAACCCTTGCTGCAGTCTGAGGAAACAAAGCATGAAGGCTTTGACATGAGAGAGGCAGCATACCCCTAGAATCTTTTTTTTTTTTTTTTGAGTTGGAGTCTCACTCTGTCACCCAGACTGGAATGCAGTGGCCGCTCTCGGCCACCACAGCCTCGACCTGCTGGACTCCGGCAATCCTTCCACCTCAGCCTTCCAAGTAGCCGGAACTACAGGTGTGCGCTACCATGCCTGGCTAATTTTTTATTTATTGTAGAGATGAGGTCTCGCCAAGTTGCCCAGGCAGGTCTCGAACCCGCAGGCTCAGGCAATCCACTCACCTCAGCCTCCCAAGGCATGGGATTACAGGCTGAGCCACCGAGCCTGGCTTACCCAGATTTTTTAAAAAGTCCTCAAAGGGAAATGTTCTGCCAATGTGGAAGAGATGAAGCAAAAATTTTTAAATGGCAGAGGCACTAGTAATAAAACTATTTTGAGCAGTGGAGAAAGTGTCTCGATAGATGTATTGGATCAAACAGAGAGTACTTTGAAGGTGACTGAAGTTGAAGCATGTAAGAATAAATACACAATTTTTTATAAATAAATTCTGGGTTTTGGGGGGTTTCCCCCTTGTATTCTATCAGACTTCCAAACTTATATTCTAAATAATTCAGGAGGGTGGAAAGATAATTACTTTCTGTTCTCACATGTGTTAGCAGAAGTCCAGGGTCCCCTTGGGTTCTCCACCTCCAGAGGCACAACCAGGGACCACTGAGCAGCTATCTGCTCCCACTTCCCCCATCACCTGAGTCATGTACTAACTCCAACCTGTGTCCTTGAAAATCACTGTATTCTTGCTTGGTGAGACCTATAAGGAGGATTAACAACCCATGCTTTGAAGGCATAAGCTCTGAATGCCAGAGTGACCTAGGAAGAGCTAGCCATCTTACTCTTGAGAAGTCCCTGCATAACATGGCATGTGGTCCAGTCCCACCCTCCCCACTCTATGCCTCCACAAGCAGTAGAGAACACAGATGCTAGAGTCGGCTGTTGATTCAGATGGTGATGCTGCCAATTATTCATTGGGAGACCCTGGCCAGGTTATTTAACCTCTCTGTGCCCCAGTTTCCCCAACATATAAAATGCTCAAAATAAAGGTTCTTATCTCTCAGGGCTGGGAGAATTAAATAAGGTCTTACACTTAAAGTGCTTAGGATATCACACAGTGAATGAGCAACCCATAAAGGGAGAGCACAGATATCGAGCTGAGTAATTAGAACTGCTATAAAGGAGGAGAGGTAGAGAGCTTGGTGCAATGAACGCATAAGACTTGGGCCATCTTACCCAGTGGAGTGAAAGCAGGTCAGGGAAGACCTTAAGAGAACTGACATTAAAGCTGACACCTGAAGTATGAACACAGATAAGAAAGGAGTTTGGGGAAGAGTGCTCCAGGAAAGCATAACAGCCTGTGCAAAGGGCCTGAAGCAAGTGAGAAAACACATGGTATGTTTGGCAAGCTAAAAAATAATTTTACAATGGTGGCAGATGAGGCTAGAGATATTGCTAGAGGCTCAATTTTGCAGATCAGGTATCTGTTTGAATATGATCTAGATACCTCTTTCTCTTATATTTAATTTGAGACCACCCTTCTCTTTTTCTGCCATATCTCTCACTGTTGGAAAGTCATTTTCTTTCAACAGAAATCTCATTATCATTGATGTAAAATCCTTTAATGCACTGGTAGACTAGTATACTTAAGGACTCTAGGTCTATTGGACTGTCAGATTCAGCAGTCCCGAGTGCCCAGCCTTTCTCAAAGAGATTCTCCTCCTCTGGTAAACTCACAAAGTGCCTAGCCTTGTGCCTTAGAAATTGAGGAAAGTCTTCTCTGGGTTTGATTTGAGCAGTCTTGGAGGCACTTACAAAGGGAGACCCTAAAAAGTGGAATTATCTTTTGGAGGATGGGCCCCTAGTAGTACAGGATTTCTCCATCAGGTCAGTATTCTGGGAACCCATTGTCATCAGTGAACCAGATAGCGTTGTCATGAGAGACTGCATCGCAGAAGAAACATCTCAAGTTGTGGCACACAGGTGAGCGGTTCCACCATGACAAGCACTTGCTCACACCACGCTGAATATTCAGCAGTTTTTGGCCAAAAAAATCATGACCTTTGTGACCCACTCTCCCTATTCGCCCGATCTCACCCCAAGTGACTTTGTTCTGTTTTGATGACAAAAGTCCTCAAAGGTAAACGTTTTGCAGATGTAGAAGAGGTGAAACAAAAAACAGCAAAAGCACTAAGAATCATCAAAATTGATGAGTTCAAAAACTGTTCTGAGCAGTAGACAAAGCACCTTAATAGGTGTATTCATCAAACAGAGAGTACTTTGAAGGTGACTGAAGCTAAAACATGTAAGAATAAATACACAATTTTTTATACATAAACTTTGAGTGTTTGAGGGCTTGCCCCTCGTATGTCCTTGAGTTCTGACACTGACACCTGCAGCTATTGAGGGCCAAGGTGGGGAGATACAATTCCATTCCATTTGAAGGAAAAAGTCATTTTAGAACAAAAGCTTGTAGGTCCATCCCCTGCCACTCTCTCTCTCTCTCTCCATTCAAACCTTGAATGGCTCTCCCATCACCCTTCCCATTGGCCTCCTCTCCAACGACAGGGCCTTTTTACCCATGCTTGTTCTATGCCTGGACAACTCTTTCTCACTCCTCCTCCATCCCACAACTTGGCTTAGAAAATTCTCACTCGAGAATTTCTCTTTCCAGTAGTCATAGTAGTAGTCTCAACTGGTCGCTTTAGGTGTTCCTAGAACCAGTTTCTCTCCTTCAGTGTACTTATCTCACCTTCCAAATAAATATTCACTAGTGTAATTATTAATGACTGTCCCCCTTCAGTAACCTTAAGGTCCCTGGGCCCAGAGACCATATTATGTCTGCCGTGCCTGGAACATAGTAAGCTGACAATAAATCTAAACAGGAAGGAGGGATGGAAGGGAGGAAGAGAGGAGGAAGGGAGGAAAGGGGGAAGTCCTACCTAAAAACATTCCCCCCAATGTGGAAAAAACACTTCCTGCGTGACCTAATTAAGCATCTCCCCAGCAGAAGCAACTCCATGTCTTGCCCACCATCAGGAGACTCTCATGAGTTCAGTATCTGAAGATCTGATTTCACCTAGACATTTTCCACTTCGGGCCTCTCCAGTCCTAGAAGGCCTCAAAACCTCATCAATAGACCCCCTTGAAACTGAAAATGTCCTAACAGCAGTGGACTTCCACCCTTCTGCGGGGAAAATGGTCTCGTGCAGGCAATTCTGCTGAAATCTGTTTTCCAGCAATCTTTTCCCATCCAATCACGCTTTCAGGTACTTGCAGGGATTCTCTCTCACTCATTCTCTGATATCTCTTTCCTTACCCATGTCTGAACACAAAAACATGTTTGTGACTCTTTACTGCAAGTGTCACCGCAAGTGCCATTTCTGCTTGATCATGGTGCTAATCCATGATAATGATCCATTTTATCTTTATCTCGTGCCTTATTAATAGCACAACTATTACAGGCGTCATTAACTGCTATTACATCATCTCATCCCACCTGGTGTGACCCAGGTCCTCCTGCTCACGGATAGTATCTGTTTATGGCTATCTCCTTCCCTTCTCCTTTCCTTCACCTTCATCATGAAAACATATAGCACCCATACCACGCAGCTCCCAAAACACCAACCAGGGGACCAGAGTCCACGTCCTTGCAGTGAAGAGGCCATTGTCCTGAGACGATGTGACAACAGTTTGTCCAGGTCACACACTCAGCAATCGAGATCCATTGGGTGAATGCAGCTGCTGCCAGGTCACAGATATCGGACATCTCAACTCAAGTACAGGAAGGGATTTTGGAGAGAAAAGAATGAATTATCTTGGGAGCCGGCCACGGAGGCCCACTGAGCATGAGGGATCAGGGAGGGCCGTGGACCCCGAGACCACTAGGATGTGTTCGGGAGCCGTTGACCCCATTTTCCTCCTCCTTTTACCATGCAGCACAAATAACCTAAAGGAACTCTGCTGACCTGAGCTGAAGGCTCTGTGACAGTGACAGGCATGGCTCACTCTAGAAACTCATTGTTCCTGTTTCCCATAAACTGCGGTTTTGGCTTAGATATTAGATATAATTCAAATTCAGGTGACATTTGAGAGCCCTTTATATGGTACAAGCTTCTTTATAAGATTTAAAAGTATATTTGTAGAATTAGTATATACCTATGGAGAGCTGCTTTCGGCTTTAGATGGTATAGATGATTATCTAGAGTTACCAGAAATGGTCCAGCACAAACCTCAGGCTGGGCCACATTCCTGAGGGCCCAGCACGTACTTTGGACTGGGCTGCATTCTTTTAGGCCAGCTTTAGCTACAGTTAGTGTAGGGTTTTTCTACCTATTATAGAAATTGAATTTATTTTTTTCATAGAAAGTATTGTAGAATAGGTTATGCTAACGTCAGGGAATCATGTTAGTTCAAGCATGATCAATCATGATATTTTGAGGTTTAATAAGAATACAGTTAACTTTAGAAATTTCATTGTCTCCATTTTCTACTATTGTGGTTTTGGCCTTAGTACATTTACAGTTTATATTTGGGTTTTATTTTTAGAAGCTTTGTTGCTGATGATCAGCTTTATATATTAGGATTAGGAATTAGAAACTTTCATAGAAATTAGGATAGATATATAGGACTTTAGAATAGCCATTTTGTTAAGAGATTGTAATCTATTGTTCCAAAAAGTGGCCCACCGTGAACCTTGGACTGGGCCACATCCTGTAGAGCCCAGCGTGATCTTTGGACTGGGCCACATTCTTTAGGAATTGGCTTAAGCTATAACTAAGAGCTTCCGTAGCATTGTGTAAGTAGTATTAGCATAGAATAGAAAGGTAATGAAATTTAAGTTAGTCATCATGGGTGTTGTGTGCGCATGAGCTTTAGAAGTTATTGATTATCAGAACATCATGATGCTAGTAGGGATTGTTGCATTGCTTTTGAGGAACATTAACTAGCAAAGGGAACAATAAGACAATTTTGGGGTTTGTCCCTCCTTGTGCCTTGCACCAGAAAACATCTGGTGGGTTGGGGATGCCCCTCCTGCACCTGGCTTTGTGTTCACGTGAAAGACTTGTGAGACTGTCTGTGTATTTGGAGATAAATACCTGCTATAACTTCCAATAAAACGACTTCTGCTCAATTCACTGAACAGTTGTCCACTTTCTTTCTCTTTCTTCTTCTTTATATCTATCCCTCCACCTTTCTTTCTTTTAATATCTATCCCTACTACAGAATCGGCTTCTGCACTAGACAGAGTCCAGTCTCTTTCTCTCTCCCCCATTCTCTTTCTTTCTCTTTATTTCTCCAGAATAATCGCCGACACTGCCACACTTTCCAAGGGACCTCCTAAATCTCTCTGCAGGGGCTGGCCCCTCGCAAATTCAAGAGGATTATTCATTTATTTAGGAAGGAAAATAGGGTGCTTCCTAGGTGATAGAAATATTTTAAGTGGTTTAGATACAGTAACTCTTCACAATAATAGTAAGGTGAGTATTACTAGCTGTCTTTTACCGATGAGGAAATTCAGCCACCAAGAGGTTATGGAATGTAAGTCACTAAGGTCGGGAATCCAACCCAGAGCATTAAATCTTTTTTTTTTTTTGAGTTGGAGTCTCACTCTGTGGCCCAGACTGGAGTGCAGTGG
>NW_007256247.1:136434-138425 GCF_000164805.1 Carlito syrichta | reverse complement strand
GCTAATTTTTTTGATTTTATTGTAGAGATGAGGTCTCGCCAAGTTGCCCAGGCGGGTCTCGAACCCACGGGCTCATGCAATTCACTCATCTCAGCCTCCCAAAGGTGCGGGATTACAGGCTGAGCCACCGAACCTGGCCAGAGCATTAAATCTTTAGCATTATGCTATTGTGCCTTCCATTCGATTATCTGCTTGCTACAAAGTGAAGATTTCCCACTTATATTTGTATCCCTTCTACTTAGATTCCCCCACCCCACCCCCTACACACACCCTACAGCAAATTGGTAGGAATGAAAGCAACATGTAGCTGCCGGAGGGGTGCACCAGATCAGAGAAGGTAACTGAGCTGTGCAGCTGTGCAACTGTGCAGGATAGGCATGCTCAGGTGAGGTTAGAGAGAGAGCTGCCTTCACTACCACACCCGGCTTCAGATCCCCCAGAGCAGTTTTGGCTAACGCATTGATTCTGCTAAGCATACGAGACCGTCTCAGAATGGACCTGGAGAGTAGCCAAGCATTTCTTTCGTTTCTTTTTCATTGAACCAATCCTTGGACCATAAAGGAAGGGAAAGAAGGGGACTGGGGAGTTCAAGAGAGCTGCCTTCAGAGCTCAGCTGCACCACTTTGGAACCAACTTATTTAACTTGCTTAAACCTCAGTTTTCTCCATGCAGTTGCACAGTAGTTAGCATGCCCATGTTTAAGATTCTCCAAGCATCTCTTAATCTTGTGACTCCGGTAAGTGAAGATCAAGTAAAGAATACCTGCTACCATGCCTGAAGTGTAGGTGTTTTGTGTGTGTGTTTGAGTTGGAGTCTCACTCTGTCACCCAGGTTGGAGTGCAGACATACAATTACAGCTCACTGCAGCCTCAACCTTCCAGGTTCCGGCAATTCTTCTGTCTCAGCCTCCTGAGAAGCTGGGGTTACAGGCACGCACTACCACCTCCGGGCCAAATTTTTATATTTTGAAGGGACAAGGTCTTGTTATGTTTCCCAGGATGGCCTCAAACTCCTGGGTTCAAGTGATCCTCCCACCTCAGCCTCCTAAAGTACTGTGGTTACAGACATGAGCCACTGTGCCTAGCCTGGTCTGTGTTATTGATTGGTAGACTCCATGTATGCTTTATAGCCATTTTGCTTTGAAAAGTAACATGTAGCCGGGCTCGGTGGCTCAGCCTGTAATCCCGCGCCTTTGGGAGGCTGAGGTAAGTGTATTGCCTGAGCCCGCGGGTTCGAGACCCGCCTGGGCACAGAGACCTCATCTCTACAATAAATCAAAAAATCAGCTGGGCGTGGTAGCGCATGCCTGTAATTCTGGCTACTTGGAAGGCTGAGGCGGAAGGATCGCCGGAGCCCAGCAGGTTGAGGCTGCGGTGGCCGGGAACATGCCACTGCACTCCAGCCTGGGTGACAGAGTGAAAACTCGACTAAAAAAAAAAAAAAAGAAAAGTAACATGTGTGATATGTATTTCTTGCCTTGATGAGAAATCAACTCCCATCTGCACAAGGCTGAGTTTCAAGATCATGTGCAACTAGGGTCCAGATTTTTATCCTACAACAGGGGGGTCAGGGATGGGGGGAATAACATCACTAAGGGCACCTGGTCCTACACCATGGAAGTGAGGACCATTGGGAGGCCCAAACTTTACCTGCACATAGATTACTTACGTATCTGATGCTGATGTGTACCCCACATCTTTAAAATAAACTTTAAAAAAACACCTGTCTTTAACCTTTGGCTAAAAAGTTATTAATCCCTTGAAATACAATAAAATGGTCTGAGTAGATGCCTGAGAAATTACAGCTGCCCCATTGTATTGCAAGTTTGGTGCCTTGTGAAACTTTGATACTTTCAGGGAGGGAAGGAGTGCCTGGGGCACTTGGGTGTCTTCCCGGATTGTGGCAGACAAAATCCTGCCTGACAAGATGCTGTCTCATCTTGTCAATTGCCTGTGGGTTTGTTTACCCCCCAAGGGAGCCTGGGTTGATGA
>NW_007256247.1:125079-136414 GCF_000164805.1 Carlito syrichta | reverse complement strand
GAGATGAGGTCTTGCTGCCCAGATGGGTCTCGAACCCACGGACTCAGGCAATACACTCACCTCAGCTTCCCAAAGGCGCGGGATTACAGGCTGAGCCACCGAGCCCGGCTGGGAATCTTTTTTGTAGAATGATTTTAGTTCCTCCAGGTATATTCCCAGGTAGAGGATTGCTAGGATTTAGACCCTATCACATTCAGTGATCTATCACAGAAACAAAGAACTGAATCCCACATGTTCTCACTCATAAGTGGGTCCTGAACATTTATCACAACACTACAGGAGAGGGATTGGTAGTAGTGGGACATGGCCAGGGGGGTCAGGGATGGGGGAATAACATCACTAAGGGCACCTGGTCCTACACCAAGGGAAGTGAGGACCATTGGGAGGCCCAAACTTTACCTGCACATAGATTACTTACATATCTGATGCTGATGTGTACCCCACATCTTTAAAATAAACTTTAAAAAAACACCTGTCTTTAACCTTTGGCTAAAAAGTTATTAATCCCTTGAAATACAATAAAATGGTCTGAGTAGATGCCTGAGAAATTACAGCTGCCCCATTGTATTGCAAGTTTGGTGCCTTGTGAAACTTTGATACTTTCAGGGAGGGAAGGAGTGCCTGGGGCACTTGGGTGTCTTCCCGGATTGTGGCAGACAAAATCCTGCCTGACAAGATGCTGTCTCATCTTGTCAATTGCCTGTGGGTTTGTTTACCCCCCAAGGGAGCCTGGGTTGATGAGAAGTTGCCAAAAATCTTTGAGCAATCCTACCTTCTTTCATCACCGTGATGAGGTCTCACTTCGGCAGCTCCCAACACAGACGAAGGGGGACCCAGAGGTCAGGACCTGAGGTTCGGACAGAACCATGAGCTGGTGATATAAGTGAGAATCAGGCACCAGGCAGAGAAGGGGCTGTGTGACCATATAGATGCATTCATGGATGTACCCAGGAGGTGAGCATGACCGATTTGGGTACATGGCCATTCTCTGATGATGTGTGAAGGCAGGACATATCCACCATGACTGTGAACTCTCAGGAAAATGATGCCCAGGAAGCACGTGCATGATCCATGAAAAACATTTCCAGTTTCGCAGCCAATTGGATGGATTTAGAGGCCATCATACTCAATGATCTATCACAGAAACAAAACAAAATACCGCATGTTCTCACTCATAAGTGGGTCCTGAACATGTATCACAATACTACAAGAGAGGGATCAGCAGTAGCAGGACAATACCAGGGGAGGGGAGAAGGGAGGGACACATAACATCACTAAGGGTACCTGATCCTAAACCAGGGAAAGTGAGGACCCGTGGGAGGCCCAAACTTCACCTAGACATAGACTA
The DNA here is from genome assembly GCF_000164805.1 of Carlito syrichta. NCBI lineage: Eukaryota > Metazoa > Chordata > Mammalia > Primates > Tarsiidae > Carlito > Carlito syrichta. Next base: position 135,066 of record NW_007256247.1, on the reverse strand, counting down.
CTTATGTACCCAGTCCTGACTCGTACCCACATCTTTATAATAAAATAAAGTAAACTGTAGTTCCGGCTACTCGGAAGGCTGAGGCGGAAGGATCACCGGAGCCCAGCAGGTCGAGGCTGCGGTGGCCGGGAGTGGCCACTGCACTCCAGTCTGGGCGACAGAGGGAGACTCCGACTCAAAAAAATAATAATAATAAAATAAAATAAAGTAAAAAAGAAAAGAGAAAAACATCTCCATTCACCCTTCAGCAAAACAAACCCAAGAGACTGGGTGGCTTGGGGACTGGGTGCCCTCACTCGCATTCTCTTGAGAGATATGCCATTTTCAGGCCTGGGATGTCACTGTTGTTGTTTTTTTTTCAATGAGTAATAGTGTTTTAAATTTTATTTTCAATGAACAAATACTAATTATATATATTTCTGGGGTACAATGTAATGTTTTGATATATGTATACATTGTGAAATTGCTATGGTCCGAGTAACACTCGACTACTAGCCCTCGACTCCAATAAATCAAGAGGCGGAAAAACTGGTAGAAAGAAGTTTATTTCTGAATTTGAATCCAGGGAGCAGAGTCAGGCTCCTGGCCTTTCTAAAATGGTTCTGCTCGCCCTTCAGGTTTTACAGTCCACTTTTATAAGTTCAGGATTGATGGCACCTATATATACATTGACTACGTGACCAGCAGAGCATTGTTTAGAACTGAAATCATAGCTGCATTTTGTCAATAATGACATTTATGGTCCACATTTCCTGGCACCAGTTACCACAGGTATCTCACAACTTTTTATCAGTGACACCCGGCAGAGGAACTAATCAAGCTTGCCATAGAGTGAAGGAAGTTAACAAGGAAACACATCATTCATTACCACGCATTGTTATACACAAGACTTACGATTACATTGATACAAAATTTATGCGATTACATTGATACCAAAGCTATAAAAATCGCAAGACTTACAATTACCTTGGTGCTATATTATTCAAACCTATGACTACTAAGGAAAGGGAGTAAATGGGAATTTATTTCTCTCGGTTAATTGGGCACAGTCTGCAGGGAAGCTAAGGATGCTTTGAAGTAATTTACTGGGCGTGCATAGGAGATAAAGGAAAGCAACCCTTTTGTTAGCTCCCAGGAATGTGGGTACGTGCATGCCCAGTCGAAAAGGGGTTGTGACAATATGGACAGACTATAGCAGGTCTTTGTATCAAAATGATTCAATCAAGCTAATGAACTTATCTATCACCTCTCCTGCTTATCTTTTTTTTGTGATGAGAACATTTAAAATCTACTCTTTTAGCAGATTTGAAATGTACAATACAATAATACAATCTTATAAACTATAGTCACCAAACTGTGCAATAGATCCCCAAAACATATTTCTCCTGGGAATAACTTCTACTGCTCTATAGCACTGTAGGGTGACTCTAGTTAACAATAATTTATTGTATATTTTCAAATAGCAAAAAAAGAGAAATTTTAATATTCCCAACATGAAGAAATGATAAATGTTTGGGGTGACAGATATGCTAATCACCCTGATTTGATAATTACACATATATCGAACTATCACGGTGTACCTCATAATTATATACAATGATACGTGTCAATTAAAAATAATAATGACTAAGGAGTGGTGGTGCACACCTGTAGTCCCAGCTATTCGGGAGGCTGAGGCAGGAGGATTACTTGAGCCCAGGCATTCAAGGCTGCAGTGAGCTATGATCATGCCACTGCATAGCAGCCTGGGCAACAGAGTGAGATTTTGTCTCTAAAAATGACAATAATAACAACAAATTACCCTGATCAGTTCACTATACATTGAATTATTGAACTATCACTATGTACTCCATAAATATGCATAATTGTCATATGTCCATTTTTTAAAACCCAAAAATAATAGTAATTTTTAAAAAATATTCCTCCTGTCTCATGGAAACATTGAGAAGTTGGTGAAAAGGCACAAAGTTTTAGGATGCCATTGTTGACCATGATTGTGAACCATGTCAACCGTCCCCTGACATCAGTCTTTTATTGATCTAAAACAGATATGGTAGAAGGCAGTAGTTCATACTTACCACCATCAAAATACACGATGTGGGTCTGGCTTCTTTCACTGAGTATAATGCTTTCAAGTTTCATCCACTCTTTCTTTTTATGTCTGAATGAACCACGTTTTGTGGATCCACTCATCCGTTGATGGACGTTTGGGCTTTTCAGCAATTGTGACTAAGAACGGGCAAATCCATAGATACAGAGAGCAGATTAATGATTTCCAGGGCTGGAAGAAAGAGAGAATGGGGAGTGACAGCTATAATGGAGATGGGGTTTCCATTTGGGGTGGTGATGGTTGTACAACATCATGAATGCTACTGCACTGTACACTTTTAGATGGTTTCAATGGTTAATTTCATGTACTATAAGGCCTAGATCTCACCAACTAAATTGACTCTCTGAAGATGGGACCTAGGCATTAATTCTTTAAAAATTCCCTCAGTGATCCTGCCAGGCATCCAAGTTGGAAAATCAGTGGTATAAGGAAAGACAGAAGTAGGCACATGGATTAAGCATCGACCCTCCCTAGGACTGGGCTCAAGCATTTTCTCCTCTGAGGCCACCCTCAACCATCCAGTGGTTGTCTGTCTCCTCAGCTAGTCTATTTCCATTTTAAACACATCACCATCCAAATTATTTTGTTTACTAACTTGTTCACCTATTACCTGTTCCATCCCACAAAATATGTGATTTGATGTTGCAATGCATTTGAATCACCTTGGGTCCCTTTTTAAAAAGTATCATTGTCAGCCAGGTGGTGCACACTTATAGTCCCAACTACTTAGGAGGCTGAGGCAGGAAGATTGCTTGAGCCCAAGTGTTCAAGGCTGCAGTGAGCTATGATCATACCACTGCACCCCAGTATGGGTGATAGAGTGAGACCTTGAAAACACTTCAATCATAATTTCTAGAAGAGGTCCCAGGCTCTCATATCTTTAAGACCTCCCCAAAACATTGCAATGTGGAAGAGTACTGTCCTGCAACATAAGCCCCTGAAAACTGTGCATCTACAGCTCCAAGAACAGGCTCTGACTCTGAGCCTGCAGGATGGTCAGGTGGTCCTGAGCCACTTTGCAGAAATTAGTTGATTTTGTTGTTCTGAAATCAGAACAGTTAGTTCTCGGAAGTAGATTTTACAGGCTAGGCAATTTCGCCTCACAAAGGATAAATAATTTCCTGCAGTTAAGCTATAATGGGAACGCAGGTTCAGAGACAGTCCAGCCCCACTTTCTGGGCTGAACCAGGTTGGGGGCCTCCTCAAGTCTCCCACAACCTCCTGTATCCCTGTCTCAGCTCTGGTCACCTTCACCTCTGTCTACAAACTGTCTGGATGCCCAGGAGAGCTTCATAAAGACTGTTCACCATCACAAAATAAAACAATGAAACGGTATCGTATCAAATAATATAGTTTGACAATGATTAAATTGGTGTTAATAAAATATAATTAATCAATTCCATTAGTTGATTAATTAGTTAATGGCTGTTCCAGCCCATGGTGACACATTCTTCTTATGCCACTAAGATTTCATGGGCACCTATTATGCTCCCAAGCACTATGTTAGGTATTTTTATACTATATTCTTTTTCAATGTTTTTCTTAATGTTCTTTTTAATTGACAAGTAACTGTATATGTTTATGGGGTTCAATGTGATATTTTGATATATGTATATAACGTGGAATAATTAAATCAGGATAATTAACATATTGGTCACCTCACATCATTTTTTTGATGAGACATTAGAAATTTGCTCTTTGAATTTTGAAATATACAATACACTATTATTAGCTGTAGTCATCCTGGCATGCAGTAGATCTCCCAAAGTTATTCTTCCTGCCTAACTGCAACTTTGAATGTAAGTTAGTACAACTATTATGGAAAACAAAAATCTAAAAAGAGAACTACCATATGATCCAGCAATTCCACTTCTGAGTTAATATCCAAAGGAAATGAAATCGATATGTTAAAGAGATATCTGCATTCTCATATTTATTGCAGTATTATTCACAATAGCCAAGATATGAAATCAACCTAAGTGTCCATAAACGATTGAATGGTTAAAGAAAATGTATCCTGTATACACATATTGTATATTGCATATGTACATATGTATACACATACTCTATATGTAACACTTATTATACATACACACAATGGAACACTATTCAGCCTTTAAAAAGGAGGAAATTGGCTAGGTACGGTGACTCAAGCCTATAACCCTAGCACTTTGGGAGGCCAAGGTGAGAGGATTGCCTAAGCCCATGGGTTCAAAAACAGCCTGGGCAACTTGGCAAGACCTCATCTCTACAATATATCTAATCAGCCAGGCATGGTAGCACATGCCTGTAGTTCCGGCTACTTGGAAGACTGAGATGAAAGAATTGTCAGCCCAGCAGGTCAGCGCTGGGGTGGCCATGAGCGTGTCACTGCACTCCAGCCTGGGCAACAGAGTAAGACTTGAAAGAAAGAGAGAGAGAGAGAGAGAGAGAAGAAAGGAAAGGAAGAGAAAGAAGGGAGGAAGGGAGGGAGGGAGACACTTTTCAATCCTGGACAAGTCCCAGGCCAGTTTTTACCAACCCCACAATCAGTGATGCCATATCATTAGGCTGAAATCAGTTGTAGTTGAGAATATTTACATCAAAGAAATTGGAAAGCACTACAAAGTGCATTTTTGCATTTTATTGTTTGGAAGATTTTTGGTTTTGTTTATTTTAATGTTTAATGACACATAGTAATTGTACCTATTCATGGAGTACACAGTGATATTTTTAATACATATAATATTTGTATATTTTTCTGCATATAGGAGATTCTTCCATGAATCATATAGTGATCATATCAGAGTAATTAGCATATCTATTATCTCAAACATTTATCACATCTCTGTGTTGGGAATATTCAATATCCTCTTTCCAGCTATTTGAAACTATATTTTTTTAAACATAATCATACTATAGGAGAATAGAACACTAAAACTTATTCCTCCTGTCTAGCTGCAACTTTGTATCAGTTAATAAATCTCTCTCCAGTCCCCTTTCCCCCTACTCTTCCCAGCCTTTAGTATTCTTTGTTCTATTTTTTTGTTACTATGAGATCAACTTTTTTTTTTATCAGTTTCCACATATGAGTGTTTAACTTTCTCTTCCTGGCTTATTTCACTTAACTTAATGTCCTCCAGTTCCTTCCATGTTGCCACGAATGACAGAATTTCATTCTTTGAATAATATGGGGGTGGTGGATGATTGTTTTTGTTTTGGTTTGGCTTGTTTTTAGAGAACCAAGTATTGGACATTTTCTAGTACACCATCACAGCACCCCCATTCCCAATTCCTTCCCCTAAGATCCAATCTTCTTAACTGGCCAGATCCTATAAAAGAATGAGATTTCAAGAAGGAAGAAGGTGGCAAAAGCATAGTTTAGCTAAAAGTTGGCATGGGTGGGAAATTGGATCCATTTTGACCTGGTGTTTCTCTGATTTTTGTTTCTCTTCCAATGGAAAATGTGTCATTGCAGAATTAATTAAATGACTCCATTGACTAAATGGATGCATGGGTGTGCTCAGTTTGTGAAAATTCATCACACTGCACACTCAATATTTGTATATTTTTCTGCATATAGGAGATTGCTCCGTGAATCATTTTTCTGAAGAACACAAGAAAACTGAGCCTGTTCCATGTATATTAATATGGAAAAATGACCCCTGACATATAATTAGGTGAATAAGGCAAGTAACCAGACAATTCTATGGAATGAACCCACATTTATAACTAATAGCTATAGATGTATAAGTCAATACAGAGATAAGAATTGAAAAGAAGCTGCTTGCTTTTGTGCCTGGGTTGTTGCTGCAAAGCAAAAAGAATGATTGGAGGGATAGGAACCAACCAGTATTGCTTAAAAAAAAAATTCTGTATTGCTTGGATATTTCATTCCTAGGGAATGGAACTAAAATGTATGTCCACCCACCAAAAAGCTAGTACATAACAGCATCATTCAAACAGCCAAAAGAAGTAGCAGGAAACTGCCTGGGTGGAGGTGGGGACACAGCATCAGTAAGTGTAACTGATCTCAAACTAGACAAAGTGGGAACCAACAGGAGGTCCAGACTTTACTTGTATGATGCTCACTTGTATACCTAATCCTAAATTGTACCCCACATCTTTAAAATAAAATATGTATTTTAGAAAAACAGCCAAAAGGCAGAAACAACTCAAATGTCCACGGATGAATGGATAAAAAAAATGAGGTCTGTCCATACAGTGGAATATTATGCAACCATAGAAAGGAATGAGACCTGGAACAGTGGCTCATGCCTGTAATCCCAACACTTTGGGAGGCTGAGTGGGAGAATTGCTTGGGCCCAAGAGTTCAAGACCAGTCTGGGCAACATAGTGAGACCTCATCTCTACAGAAAAATCCAAAAAGTAGCTGAGTGTGTTGGCGCATGCCTGTAGTCCCAGTTACTTGGAAAGCTGAGGCAGGGGGATTGCCTGAGCCCAGGAGGTCAAGGCTACAGTGAGCTGTGATGATGCACTACAGCCTGGGCAACAGAATGAGATCCTGACTCAGAAAAAACAAAAAGTTCTAAAATGGACTGTGGTGATGGTTGCATCACTGAATATACTAAAATCCATTGAATTGGACACTTTGAATGGGTACATTATATGGTATATAAATTATATCTCATTTAAGCTGTTGATAGCAAACCAGGTTCTTGATTGTAGCAAGTCAATCATCGTGATGACGGGGTTTGCAAAAGAGAGAGTTTGATCACGAGGCCACCAAGTGAGGAGGCAAGAGAGTGGATCTCAAATATGCCACCCTGAAAACGGGGCTTGGGAGGGAGGCTATGGGATAGAAAGTGGGGTGTTCTAAAGTGTGGAGAAAGGTGATTGGCAGGTAAGAAAACTGAGATGATCAAGGTTTCCATCCAAGCTTACATGAGTTCATGGTTCCTCATAGGACTTATGTGCAGAAACGGCAGCATTGGTGTGATCTGAGGGTAGAGTTCAGGGCCCTCTGATGTCAAAAACTCATTTGGGCACTCATGCAGGCCCACTTGAAGAATCAATGGTCTCAGTAGGCTTGAAGTGGACAAGAGCTGTCCCTCTAGTTTCTGAAAAAACAACTTTACTGCAAGAACCACAGTCAGAGATGTTATCTATAAGGAAGCCAGTGAGAGTTTAGTTATGTCTCGTTGGGCTATATGGCTTGCTAGTGGGAGTTTTAAGATCAACAAGAAGCAAGAGATTAAAAACAAACAAAAGGCTGGGTGTGGTGGCTCATGCCTGTATCCCCAGTGTTTTTGGGAGACTGAGGTGGGAGGATTTCTTGAAGCCAGGAATCTGACTGGTCTAGGCAACCTAGTGAGACCCCATCTCCACAAAAAATTTAAAAATGAGCTGGGCATGGTGGCATGTGTCCATAGTTCCAACTACTCAGGAGGCTGGGAAGGGAAGAATGCTTGAGCCCAGGAGTAGGAGGCTGCAATGAGCTATGATCATGCCACTGCACTCCAGTCTGGATGAGACAATAAGACCCCATCTCTACAAAAATTAAAATTTAAAAATTTTTGAAAAGCAAGTAAAGTAGGTTAAGTTTGGCAGGCTTATTTAGGTTTATCTTTGGTTTCACTGCTAACATAAATAAAATAATTAAAAAGGAATAGAGGAGGAATGTTATAAGGGAGAGAACAGAGGGGCTGAGACAGCCCCAAAGCACCAACTGAGGCAGGTGGACCAGACCCCCCTGGGTTTGAATGCTAACAGTGCCAATTACTGGTCTTGGGCAATCATTCTACCTCCATGAGCCTCAATTTCCCTGTGTGCAAAATGCAAGCAACAATCCTCTGAGCTCTTAAGGACTACATGAAATAATAAGCAAGTTAAGTTGGTACTATCTGCACAATGGAAGGTGAAATGGATGGACAGGAGTAATGATGAATTGGAATAACCAGATGATCTGGATCGGGGTAGGGGTGGGTGACCTTGTGGTTGGACTGGCACAAAAACTCTGGCTAATTTGGATGCTGTGCCTCAGCCACTTTCGCCAGGAGGTGTCAGCTGAGCCTTGCCATCACTCATTTCATCAGCATTGGCTCCGTTTCCACACCCAGGCTGTGCCAAGGGTGTGTCTCTCTTGTCCTGACGTTTCTTGAGTGACAGAAAACTCACTGGCAATAAAGAGCCAGAGAGATGTGCTGCCCGATTCATAGGCAGGCCTCTTGGGAGAAACCTGAGATTCTACGCTGGCAACCCCTTCCTCGGAGATCAGCACGTGGGCTGACTCCTCCTCCTCCCAGCCCTCTGCTAGTAACTAAGGAGAGTGGTGAGGTTGGCTCTCACCTTAAAGAACAGCAGCTTCCACATTCGGTAAGAGATATTAGTTCTTCTGTCTCTTTTCCCTCTCCCCTCTCTCCTCTCCCTTCTCCGCTTCTCTTCTCTTCTTTCTCTCTCTCTCTCTCTCTCTCTCTTACTCTCTCACCCTTGCTCACTCTCTCTCTTACAAATCTCCCCTCCGTTCTTGAATAGGTGCATGGAAGCTCTGGCCACTTTTGGCAGAACTGAAGGAATTTCCATTCATCCACTTGTCTATCCATCCATCCCTTCTTTCATCTATTTGCTTATTATTTATTTATTTAACAAGTTCTCCCAACACCACCTCTGTGCCCATTTCTATACTGTTGGTCCTGATGGAGACGGAGATAAGGAAGTCAGGCTTCCAGTCCTGAAAACAGAGCAGCCAGTTCAGCCATGAGACTAAGAAGCAAAAACACTACTGTAACTCACACATAAACAAGCAGGGCTGTGGGAGTTGGTAGAAGGGAGAGGCAACCTCCGGGAGGTTAACAAAACCTGCCTCACTGTGCCATTGCTATTAAGCACCTAGCACTCTCCCCAGATCCTTTTCAGATGGGAAAATCAAGTCTCAGAGAGAGCAGTGAGATGTTCCAGGTTGCACAGCTGGGAAGGAACTTTAGCAGGACTTGATTCTGGTTTATCTAACTCCAGAGCCATGCTCCTTCTACTTTCTCCTTCAAACCTTTTGTTTCTCTTTCCTCCCAGCACTTACCCTGTGTGTATGTGTGCGTGACCGTGTGTGTGTGTGTGTGTGTGTGTGTGTGTGTGTGTGTGTGTGTGTGTGTGAGAGAGAGAGAGAGAGAGAGAGAAAGATATTTGATTTAATATGTATTTCTGTTCATAGACTAGAGCTACATAAGGGCAGGGAAAGTGACTGTCTCATATAGTATATTCCCAATTCATAACCCACACAGTAGATACCCAGAAAATATTTGCTGGCTAAATGGATGGATGAATGGTCAAAGCATAAGTGGTTGGATAGATGATGTGTGGATGGGTTGAGGGATGGATGAATGGATAAATGGGCAGATGAGTAGGGGTAGATAAGTGAAAGAGTGGTCAGATAGATAAGTGGGTGGATGGATGGATGGATGGATGGATGGATGGATGGATGGATGGATAGAAGGATGGATGGATGGATGGATGGGTGGATGGGTGGATGGATGGATGGGTGGATAGAAGGATGGATGGCTGGATGGATGGATGGATGGGTGGATGGATGGATGGGTGGATGGATGGATGGATGGATGGATGGATGGATAGAAGGATGGATGGATGGATGGATGAGTACATGGGTGGGTGAACAAATGAATTGGTAGTTGTGTAAATAAGTGAAAGGAAGGAAGGAAGATGGCAGATGGATGATGGATGAATGGCTGGGTGAGTTGGTGGAAGGATGGAAGGATGATGGGGGACCACACAGTAGACATTATGCCACCCAAATTGCCAAGGAAGGATCTTGATTCATAAAGAAGCATTCCAGGCTGGGCTCGGTGGCTCAGCCTATCATCCCACGCCTTTGGGAGGGTGAGGTGAGTGGATTGCCTGAGCCCGCGGGTTCGAGACCCGCCTGG
>NW_007256247.1:120270-125029 GCF_000164805.1 Carlito syrichta | reverse complement strand
TGGTGGCCGGGAGCAGCCACTGCACTCCAGTCTGGGCGACCGAGTGAGACTCCAACTCAAAAAAAAAGACGCATTCCAGGCTGAGGAGAAAATGTAGGAAAAGGCAAGGAGATGGGAAAATGCCAAGAGTGTGGTAACAGTTTTTCTGTTCTACTACAGAGCAAAATAGGACACAGAGATGAGAATGGAAAATGTGGACAAATGTTCAGGTTCAAGGCAGAGGTTCAGAGGTGGACTGACCACTTTGTGTTAGACCCACTGGGGCAATCAAAGTAGAATCCCCCACTTTGATGACATTCTCATTTTAATCTCAAGCCCAAGCATCTCCTTGTTGGTGTCTCCATGGCCAGTCAGCTCCTGGATAGAAGAGGGGAATACATGGGCCGCTTGCCCTGCTCATTCATTCAGGGCCTTCAAGGTAAATTTCAGTCCATCATAGGCTGTGAGCGACCTGAAGGAAACACAGGGAGGCTCCAGAGAAATGACATTGTGGGGGAGGGGCTAGCAGGAATTCTGAGGACATCCAGGGATGGCAGACACCACAGGATTGTCAGTTTAGAGATGACATACTTCATGGACTGTTATTTCTTGCCAAGGTCTGAACATGTACCAAGTTCCTACCACTAGGATCCTATTCAGTCTAAAAAAATCCAGATAGAGAAGCCAGCCTGTCCCCTGAGCATCTCTGCCTCCCCTCAGAGATCTTCAGTCTGTTTTCTCTTGACCCCCAGGATCAGACAAGAGTGCAGAGCACCAGTCTCAGAATCAAAGAAGAAATGAGTGATCCTCACCCTTTGGAAGAGGTGGGCTGGGTGCAGCTTGAGGGGAGGGAAATATATGGGGAGAAGGGAACCAAGGATCTTAATGTTTTGCAAAGAGTGGAGAGAATGAAAAAGCTCATTACCCGGAAACAGACCTAGAAAGTGCTTTGTGATCATTCAGATAACAAAAAAAGACTCAGAGATGGAACTCAAATTGAGGGGTCAAGGAAGACCCAGCTACATCTGTCTGCAAAGATCAAATTCTTATCACTATGGTACTCAGCGCCCTGCTTCTCTTCTGAAAAAAAAAATCTGACCCCAGTATTCTTCTTCCTCAGAAAAGGTAGGATAGGATCTCAATATTCTCTTCAGAAACTCTAGGACCTTTGAAGGTGAGGAAGTAATAGAGAAAGACTCAGAACACTTTAGGAAAGGCAGGCGATGCCACCAAATATGACAACTGGAGGGGATCTCCAAAATCCCCCATACACTCACTGACTTTATTTGGAAACGGAGACTCAGACAGGAGCAGTGACTTGACCAAGTTCACATCAGGCTAAAACAGAGCTGGATCCCAAACTGGGTTGCCAGATTAGCTGAATAAAAATAAAGGATACCCAATTAAATTTGAATATTATATCAATGACAAATAATGTGTCTAGTATAAGTATATCCCGTACAATATTTGGGATATACTTACACTAAAAACATCCTTTTTTTTTTTATTTGAAACTTGAGTGTATCTGAGCTTCCTGTATTTTATTTGGCAACCCTATCCCAGACCTCGTTTAACCACATCTGCTTCTCCTTGAACTTCTTCTTGCTGGTTTTTGTCATCCATGGCTCAGGAGGTATATGATATGTCAGGTGCCCGCCTGGCCCTAACACTGTGTGTCACCAAAGCCCGAGAAGGTTCAGAGGAAGACTTGGATGCCCTGGAATACATGTTTCAGCAGCTGAAATTTGAAAGCATCATGAAAAGAGATCCCACTGCTGAGGTATCGGGTTGCCAACTGAAGACCAAGGAGGGGAAGGGATTGGGTGACATGGGTGGGCTCTAGGGACCTGCTTGAGTCTGATTAATCTTCTCACTCCAGCAATTCCAAGAAGAGTTGGAAAAATTCCAGCAGGCCATAGACACCTGGGAAGGACCCGTCAGTTGTGCCTTCGTGGCGCTCATGGCCCACGGGGAGGAAGGACTCCTCGAGGGGGAAGATGGGAAGATGGTCAAGTTGGAGAACCTCTTTGAGGTCCTGAACAACAAGAATTGCCAAGCCCTGAGGGCCAAACCCAAGGTGTACATCATCCAGGCCTGTCGAGGAGGTGGGGACAAACTCAAGAACACAGAGTCTGTGCTTTTTTGTTTGTTTTCTGGGTTTTTTTTTTTAATACCCACTCTTTAGACACTGAAGAGAAAATAATTTTTTATTTTGTTTTTATGTATTTTATTTATTTATTTTCTTGAGTTGGAGTTTCATCTCACTTTGTCACCCAGGCTGGAGTGCAGTGACATCATCCCAGCTCACCACGGCCTCAGCCTCCTGGGCTCAGGCTATCCTTCTGCCTCAGCCTCCTGAGTAGCTGGGACTATCGGCATGTACCACCATGCCCAGCTAATTGTAATTTTTTGTAGCAACATGGTCTCACTGTGTTGCCCAGGCTGGTCTTGAACTCCTGGCATCAAGCAATCCTCCCACTTCAGCCTCCCAAAGTGCTGGGATTACAGGCATGAGCCACCAGGCCCAGTTGAGTCTGTTTTTGATCCAACTCAATTCCAGATCCAAAGCTCCCAGCCAAGCTTGGCATACCACCAGACCATCTAGGATCTCCTCCTTGCCTTATCTTTCTCTTTGACTTTGCCTTTTCCTCTTCTTAATGTTTTAGAACAAAAGGACCCTGGAGAAACAGTAGGTGAAGATGAGATGGTGATGATCACCCAGACCATCCCAACATACACAGACATCCTACATATCTACTCCACGGTGGAAGGTATGAGCTCCCAGTTGACCTGGGGTGACCTCTACTTGTTCCCCTCGCCTGCTGCTCCTGACCCCCAAACCTCTCCTCCAAGAGCCACTCCCTTCTAGGGTTCCCTCCACCCACTCTCTGGAGCTCCCCTGAGCTCACTTCTCTGGAATCCCCCAGGGCACATCTCCTACAGACATGAGCAGAATGGCTCCTGCTTCATCCAGACCCTGGTTGATGTGCTCACAAACAGGAAAGGTCCCATCTTGGAGCTTCTGACAGAGGTGAGTTGAGTCAAGGTATCTGGGACCCCCACCCAGGTGGAGCAGGGTGCAAGCAGAGTGGACTAAGTCTCCTCCAAGCCTCTCTCCATGTCCTCCAACCCAGGTTCCAACACAGAAACTAGGATGACCACCTCCCAACAACTTTCCCTAGTGTGGGGAATCCCAAAGCCCGTGGAATATGAGAGAGCTTCAGTGAAATACAGATAAGCCTCTATAAACAAACCCCTAAAGTTTTTGTTTGTTTGTTTTAAAGATATGAAGTACAAGTCAGGTACATAAACGGTCTACGTACAGGTGAAGTTGGGTCTCTCAACAGACCTCAATTCTCCTGGAGTAAGATCATGCACTATTATTGAAGTTCTCCCCAGCAGTATACCACTACTAATCCCTTTCTTGTAGTATTATGATCAGTGTTCAAGGTCCACTTATGAGAGAGAACATGTGGCACTCAGTTCTTTTTTTCTGTGATCAATCACTGAGTATGATAGATTCTAAATCCATCCAAGTTGCTGCAGAGTTCACAGTTTTGTCCTTCTTTATGGCTGTGTACTATTCCATTGTGTATATGTACCACATTTTAAAAAATCCAGTCCAGTTTTGATGGGCAGCACAGTTGGTTCCATGTTATTGCTATTGGGTCCAGCCAATGACTTCATAGAAACCTTGGTATATAAGGGGACCATAAAGGTCTCTCATTGTAAGACACAGATACCATGGGCCCTGTTCTCTGACCTTTTCCCCATAAGCCATTACACTGACTCCCAGGAGTCCAGCCTCCAAGTGACCACACCTGTTGCTGCAGGTGACACGACGGATGGCAGAAGCAGAGCTGGTTCAAGGGGGAAAAGTGAGGAAGGTGAACCCTGAAATTCAAAGCACCCTCCGGAAACGGCTCTATCTGCAGTAGGAGCAGAAAGGATGAGTTGGGGATCTCCTTCAAGTGCTCTCTTTGCCCTACAGAAATTCAAAGGCTGCTCTCACCAATCCCCAAGATCTTCTCTTCTCAAAGCTAAATGACAATCTCAGACCAGTCCTCCTTTAAACTATGTCTCTCCTACTTAGAGCAAGTCATCCAAAACTTAGCACAAAGCAGGCAGCAACATTAACATTCCCTCCATCGGGCTGGACTCTCTACCTCTCTTAATGCAACCTAAGTGTGCATTCTCTTATCCCACTTCCTGTCCGTTCTCCCATTCTCTTCTTTCTCCCTTGAAGCAGAAACTGGACAAAGCTCAAGATTTTCCACTGACAAACTAATGCCCACTCATCCCCTCCAACCCTAATCAAACCTTTGCTGCCTTCTGCATTTCACCCGGAGGTACAACCTCCTCCTGAGCCTACAACATTACTGTCTTCCATTTTCCTCCCATACTCTGCAGATTTCATAAGGTAAGAACTATTCTCTCCCAGGACCCTTCTTCCTTGGCTAGCAAGTTGGTGTCTTGACACCTTTCCCCTCCTGGCTCATGGCCTCTCCCTGGATAATGGAGTTATCTCCTGCTCTTCTGTGTCTCTTTCTCCTAATGCCCCTCCCCGCAAGGCCCTGGACTCTGCCCTCTCTCCAAGAAAATCCATCCACTGATCAATTCGCTCCATTTTAACTTTTGACTACTCTGAATCCAAGCATGTTGAAGCTATGACAAATTCCCCGGTGCCACCCTGTTACTTTTTTTTTGAGTTGGAGGTTCACTCTGTCGCCCAGACTGGAGTGCAGTGGCAGCCACTGCAGCCTCGACCTGCTGGGCTCCG
>NW_007256247.1:117739-120170 GCF_000164805.1 Carlito syrichta | reverse complement strand
ATCTACTCACCTCAGCCTCCCAAAGGCGCGGGATTACAGGCTGAGCCACCAAGCCCAGCTCACCCTGTTACTTTACAGACAATGTAATTAGAGACCCAGAGGTCAAATAACTTGTCAAATGCAAGACAGTAAGGCAGAGGCAGAGTCAGGGTCTGACTTCCAACCCAACCTCCTTCTAACTAACTTCTAAGTCTTGATCCATCAGAAATATTTTCCAGTTAGTAGAGATGCCTAATAAAAAGTCTTCCTTTCTTGGAAATAAGAGCTTTCTGGAAGATTTCTAGAAATTCTCAGTAGCCATCAGCCAAAATTACTTCCATGGAATTCTAGCACTGGGCTGGAAGTTGGATCAGCTGCATTGTCTTCCCATCTGGCCTGTGTCTTCTCATCTCTAGCTTTTTTTAAAAAGATGGAGTCTCACTTTGTTGCCCAGGCAGGTCTTGAACACCAGGACTCAAGTGATCTTCCCACCTCAACCTCCCAATGTGCTGGGATTACAGGCATGAGCCAACATGCCTAGCCCCATCTATAGCTTTGACCTTTCCTGCTCAAATGATGCATCCACCATCACTGAAAACTTAAGAATTAAAGATGAATCTTTTCCTTCAAGCATACCCTGGGGTCCTTAACCTCAGACCCCAGATTCAGAGTTCTGCCGTTATCTTTGACCCTTCTTCTCTTGTGTTCTTAATACGCCATCAGATACCAAGCCCAGCCCAGGCTGATGCCAAAACAATTTCATGCCTGTCTTCTCTTCCCTGACATTTACTGCCCAGGCTCAAGTCCTCATCCTTCACACCTTCATCTTTGCAACCAACATTCTTCCTTGTCTCCCTGCATGCCCATCTCACTTGCCATCTGTCCTCCGTACCTTCTGTAAAAGCGATCTCCCTGGAACGCACAAGAAGACACGATGAGTCCTATTATTTAGAGAGCAAGTCCAAATCCCACATCCTGATTTATCATACCCTTCCAATTCCACCCTATACCACACTTATTTCCACACTACAAATTCACTCTCCCAACAAGGTTTAGGTCTTCTTATCTACCTCCACCTCCAAGCCTTTACTATCACCATTTCCCCAAGGGAAGGGCCCTTTTTCTTCCTTCACTCTTTTTCTACTACCTTCCACCCCTACTTTTTCCAGGAAGTCATTCCTAATGTACTTTCTAGTTGATACCGCCCTCTCCTAAGATGAGACACTAAAAATTATAATTTCTGGAGGGCCGGAAACAAGCCTTTGATCCACATAATGAGTGCTCAATAAACAGTTGTCAAACTTTGAAAGAATGTGTTGAAATCTTTGAACTTGTGCTTAAACCATAAAGCTGATATGAAAGGAGTTATGAATTTGATTTCTATTTCTCCATGGCCAGCTTCCTCCCGGGTGTGTCTATCATAAACAGAGAGCAAGAGCTTCGTCCTATCCCATCATGAAACCAAATGTGTTGGAAATTTGTAAAGATGGCCATGCTCCCATGCTGAAAGGCTATATTTTGCATAGTTGATCCATCTCCAGAATGTTCCCAAGGAAATCTCCAGATATAGAATAGTAGCTTTTCAGAATGCTAAGTGACCTTGGAGGTGGGCTAGTTACAGAATCAAAAATATTTAGTAAGCATGTCACCTTTCTAGCCTGATGCCCATGGCAGACATAACTAACCAATCACACTTTTTTTTTCCCTAATGAACTCAGTGTAACCTCAAAGTCTTTCTCTTCTTAGCACTTGGGAAGGTGACACCTGCCTGAAGGTATAAGCACATCATTTCTGATCCAGCTGAACTCCCTATTTAATGAGTGACTTCTCTAGTGTCATCTTAAGTGGTAAACCCAGGGTTCTTTCATCTGCAGTGCAGGCCCAGCCATGGCTATAGTTTGGGCTTTATTCATGGAAATGGCAAAGCAAGAGGCTAAGGCAAGTGTGGATTTGTAAGGTCAAGTAGATCTGGGTCGATGCATATACTGAGTCCTACACACCCACTCATATGCAAGCCTGTGGTCCAAACACCCGATGGTTTTGGAATTTCTAAATATAAGGGTCAAAAAATGGAGGCCCACTCACCAAATCCAGTCTTCAGTTTGTTGTTATAACTAAAGCTTTATTGGCATGCAATCATGCTTGTTCATTTACAAATTGTCTATGGTTATTGCACTCTGTGATGGCAGAGTTGAGTAGTTACAAGAGAAAACATATGGTCCACAAAGCTGACAGTATTTACTATTTGGCCCTTTATGGGAATAATTTGACAACCTCTGCTTTAATATCCTTCCAAAAGAAATCCAGTTTTGTTATTAGAACCACAGTGAGATATTACCTCACACTGTTAGGATATCTATTATCAAAAAGACGAAGCCGGGCTCAGTAGCTCAGCCTGTAATCCCGCGCCTTTGGGAGGCTGAGGTGAGTGGATTGCCTGAGCCCGCGGGTT
>NW_007256247.1:115499-117719 GCF_000164805.1 Carlito syrichta | reverse complement strand
AAAAAAAAAAATTAAAAAAAAAAAAAAGACGAAATAGGTTGGGTAAAGTGGCTCTTGCCTGTAATTCCAGCACTTTGGGAAGCTGAAGCAGGAGGATTGTGAGAGTGCAATAGTTTGAGACCAGTCTGGGCAACATAATGAGACCTTGTATCTTAAAAGAAACAAAATGAGCCAGGCCTGTAGTCCCAGCTATTCCAGGGACTGACACAGAAGGATTGCCTGAGCCCAGGAGGTTGCAGTTGCAGTGAGCTGTGACGGTGCCACTGCACTCCAGCCTGGGTGACAGAATGAGACCTCACAGAAAGAAAGAATGGAAGGAAGGAAAAGAGAGGGAGGAAGAGAGGAAGGAAGGAAGGAGAAGAGAAGGAAGGGAGGGAGGGAGGAGGGGAGAGAAAGAAAGAAAGAAAGAAAGAAAGAAAGAAAGAAAGAAAGAAAGAAAGAAAGAAAGAGAAAAAGAAAATCAAGATCTTGTAAAAGCATCTGCACTCCATGCTCACTGAAGCATTATTTACAATAGTCAAGATGGGGAAAAACCCAGGTGTCCACTGAAGGATGAATACATGAGGAAAACATAATATGTATACGCAGTGAAATGTCATTTGACTTTTTAAAAGAGAGAAATTCTGCCACTTGCAACAACATGGATGAATCTGCAGGATGTTGTGCTAAGTGAAATAAGCTAGACAAGACTCAGAAAGAAAAATACCACATGATCTCACTTAGTAATCGTAAAAAAAAAATAGTCTAATCCACAGATATAGAGAATTAAAGAGTGGGAAAGGCGGTAAGGAGAAGAAATGAGGAGATGCAAAGCAGCAAACATGTAGGATGAACAGGTCTAGAGCTCTAATGTACAACATGAGGACTATACTTAATAATAATAATAATATACTGACTCCAGATTTTTCTGCTGTTTTAGGGGCTCTTGTCACATGCAAAAAAAATAGGGAGTAACTAATGAGATGATGCACATGTTCATTTGCTTGACTGTGGTCACTTTTTTACTCTCTACATGTACGTGAAAGTATCATGTTGAGCACCTTAAATATATACAATAAAATTTGTTTTTTAAAAAAAGCAAGCAAAAAATAAATTAATTAATTAATTACATTAAATTAAAAACAAATTTCATCCTGGGCAACATGGCAAGACCCCACCTCCACTAAAAAATTAGCTGGAAGCAGTGGTGCGTGCCTGTAGTCCCAGCTACTCGGGAGGCTGAGGTAGGAAGGTCACTTGAGCCCAGAAGTTGAAGGCTGAAGTGAGTTGTGGTGTACCACTGCACTCCAGTCTGGGTGACAGAGGGAGATCTCAACTCTCAAAAGTAAAAAATTCAAATTTTGAATAAATCAGCCAGATTTGTTCACCGCCAAGAACTGTACCTCCTACAAGAGACTGCACAGTTCTGAAATCCATGACTTTGTTCTTCAAGACTTCTGTCTAAAGATTTTCCCCAATTATTATTATTATTATTTTTTAGTTGGAGTCTTACTCTGTCGCCCAGACTGGAGTGCAGTGGCCGTTCCCGGCCACCGCAGCCTCCACCTGCTGGGCTCCAGCGATCCTTCCACCTCAGCCTTCCAAGTAGCTGGAACTACAGGCATGCGCTATCACGCCCGGCTAAATTTTGATTTATTGTAGAGATGAGGTCTCGCCAAGTTGCCCAGGCAGGTCTCGAACGCACAGGCTCAGGCAATCCACTCACCTCAGCCTCCCAAAGCACGGGATTACAGGCTGAGCCACCGAGCCTGGCTTTCCCCAATTATTAAGTAAAGATTTGTAAGTTTAGCCTGGAAGTTTCTTATTGAGAAGAAGAATGAATGCCTTTATGGAAAAAGTTTCATGGAAATGGCAAAGCCATTTGGACTGACCTCGGTGTTGTAGGGCCTGTACAATTTGTGCACAAAGAGTCCCTCTTTAAGAAAAATACAAGAATACCAAGACAGAATTAATGAAGCCACATAAATGCATTGTCAGTGTCTCTGCCAGGGACTTGGGGGAGCCCATGGAAGTGAGGGTCCTGCAGCTTGTGCTGCAGACAGTGTCAAGGCAAATACACCCTCTGTTCACCATCCATTCTCCAAGACATCCAACAGCAGCAGAAACAGTCATTTTAAAGTGCAAATATCTGAGCCCAGGATGGTGGCATGAGCCTGTATTCCCAACTACTCAGGAGGCTGAGGTGAGAGGATTTCTTTTTTTGTCTTTTTTTTTTTTTTT
>NW_007256247.1:113206-115048 GCF_000164805.1 Carlito syrichta | reverse complement strand
CCCGGCTGATTTTTTTTTTTTTTTTATAGTAGAGATGAGGTCTCGCTGCCCAGGCGGGTATCAAACCTGCTGGCTCAGGCAATCCACTCACCTTAGCCTCCCAAAGGCGCAGGATTACAGGCTGAGCCACCGAGCCCAGCGAGAGGATTTCTTGAGCCCAAGAGTTCAAGTCTAACCTGAACAGAGCAAGACCCCATCTCTAAAAAAAAATAATAATAAAGTAAAACTTAAACAAATACATAAAAGTGCAAATCTGGCCTGTTGTGCATCTTCTTGAAATCTTTCTGTGATTTTCCACTGTCCTTTGGATAAAGAATAAAATCTTGACTTCTGGATTCCTACACGTGTTGGGAGCCGGCCACGGAGGCCCACTGAGCATTAGGGATCAGGGAGGGCCATGGACCCCGAGACTGCTAGGATGTGTTCGGGAGCCATTGATCCCATTTTCCTCCTCCTTTTACCATGCAGCACAAGCAACCTAAAGGAACTCTGCTGGCCTAAGCTGAAGGTTCTGTGACGGTGACAGGCATGGCTTACTCTAGAAACTCATTGTTCCTGTTTCCCATAAACTGTGGTTTTGGCTTAGGTATTAGATATAATTCAAATTCAGGTCACATTTGGGAGCCTTTTATACGGTACAAGCCTCTTTATAAGATTTAAAAGTATATTTGTAGAATTAGTATATACTTACGGAGAGCTGTTTTCAGCTTTTCAATGGTATAGATGACTATCTAGAGTTATCAGAAATGGGCCAGTACAAAGTTTGGGCTGGGCCACATTCCTGAGGGCCCAGCACGTACTTTGGACTGGATTGCATTCTTTTAGGCCAGATTTAACTACAGTTAGTGTAGGGTTTTTCTACCTATTATAGAAATTGAATTTATTTTTTTCATAGAAGGTATTGTAGAGGTCATGCTACGTCAAGGAATCATGTTAGTTCAAGCATAATCAATCATGATATTTTTAGGTTTAATAAGAATATAGTTAACTTTAGAAATTTCATTGTCTCCATTTTCTACTATCGTGGTTTTGGCCTTAGTACATTTACAGTTTATATTTGGGTTTTATTTTTAGAAGCTTTGCTGCTGCTAATCAGTTTTATATATTAGGATTAGGAATTAGAAACTTTCATAGAAATTAGGATAGATATATAGGACTTTAGAATAGCCATTTTGTTAAGAGATTGTAGTCTATTGTTCCAAAACATGGCCCACCGTGAACCTTGGACTGGGCCACATCCTATAGAACCCAGCGTGATCTTTGGACTGGGCCACATTCTTTAGGAATTGATTTAAGCTATAATTAAGAGCTTCCATAGCATTGTGTAAGTAGTATTAGCATAGAATAGAAAGGTAATAAAGTTTAAGTTAGTCATCATGGGTTTCGTGTGACTCTAGAAGTTACTGATTATCAGAGTATCATTAGGCTAGTAAGGATTGTTGCACTGCTTTTGAAGAGCATTAACTAGCAAAGGGAACAATGAGACAATCTTGAGGTTTGTCCCTCCTCACACCTAAGCATCTGATGGATTGGGGATGTCCCTCCTGCACTTGGCTTTGTGTTCACATGAAAGACTTGTGAGACTGCCTGTGTAAAATTTGGGGATAAATACCTGCTGTAACTTTCAATAAACGGCTTCTGCTCATTTCACTGAACAGTTGTCTACTTTCTTTCTTTCTCTTTATTTCTTTTAATATCTATCCCTACTACAGAATTGGCTTCTGCAATAGACAGAGTCCAGTCTCTTTCTTTCTCCCCCTTTTTCTCTTTCTTTCTTTAATATCTGTCCCTACAGATTCGCCGACGCTGCCACATCTTCCAAGGGACTCCCCAAACTTGCAG
>NW_007256247.1:109517-113186 GCF_000164805.1 Carlito syrichta | reverse complement strand
TGGTCCACCGTGAACCTTGGACTGGGCCACATCCTATAGAACCCAGCGTGATCTTTGGACTGGGCCACATTCTTTAGGAATTGGTTTAAGTTATAATTAAAAGCTTCCGTAGCATTGAGTAAGTAGTATTAGCATAGAATAGAAAGGTAATAAAGTTAAGTTAGTCATCATGGGTATTGAGTGAGCTTTAGAAGTTATTGATTATCAAAACATCATTAGGCTAGTTGGGATTGTTGCACTGCTTTTGAAGAGCATTAACTAGCAAAGGGAACAATAAGACAATCTTGGGGTTTGTCCTTCCTCATACCTGAGAAAACATCTGGTGGGTGGGGGATGCCCCTCCTGCACCTGGCTTCGTGTTCACGTGAAAGACTTGTGAGACTGTCTGTCTAAAATTTGGGGATAAATACCTGCTGTAACTTTCAATAAACGGCTTCTGCTCATTTCACTGAACAGTTGTCCACTTTCTTTCTTTCTCTTTCTTCCTCTTTATATCTATCCTTCCATCTTTCTTTCTTTTAATATCTGTCCCTACAGATTCGCCGACGCCACCACATCTTCCAAGGGACTCCCCAAAACTTGCAGGGGCTGGCCCCCGCATACACGTTCTCACCTCTACTCCCTCTACTCCTTCAGCTTTTCTGCCCCCAGTCACTTCAGCCTTCTTTTTCCCCCAATAAGTTGTGTCCAATCTCAAGTCCCTCTGCCCAGACTATTCCTTACAACCACCTTTGTTCACTTCTTATTACAGCTTGACTATCATTTCTTCAGTGAAGTCTCCTTGTCCAGCCCCCAGACAAGATCAACGTTTACAGTTCTTTTTAGAACTTTCCTTCAAATCACAAATCACACTTTAAAATTATGTTTCTGGTGATGTGATTGTTCATTCAAAATCTGGCTTTTACACCTGATAATTCCAAGACTAAATGATTGTCATAAGCCAGTGAGCTTTGGGGGTCATTTGTTCCTGTAGCATAACCTAACCTGTGCTGACAGATACATCAGACAAACCCGGTTAAAACTGCACATTAGAATAAATAGCACTCTGAGGTTCCCAGAAAAATTACAGAATCCATGAGATAAAACCAATCCACTTCCTGTATCTATGAGTAGTATTCATTTACTAGTGTTCAAATTTTGTTCACTAACAAGAAAGCCCAAGCAATTTCCAAAGGTCCCAAGTCTAACCCCAAGTTCAGTATGAGACACACAAGAAAAAGTGATAGAATTTCTAGCTTTGAGAACTTGAAACATGAACCGGTTTATCTTTATTCTAATTGGTTGGGTTATTGGGGAATAAAATATTTCAGCTGCTTATGAAGTTGTTCTCACAGATGATCAATTATAAGAAATTAGGTCCTCCGCACCCCAGTCAGTTCATTAAGCCAGCCATCCAACTGCTGCACGTCCTCACCCACAGTCCGCACCCATGGCCTCAAGGCTGACTCCTTACACCCTATTGGCTTCCTGTTAGCTTCGACAGTGTAAAACACAAAAGGGAGAGAGGAAGGAGAAGGAGGAGGAGGAAGGAAACAGGATTTGATTCTTGTTTTGGTTGCCAGCAGCATCAGATCATTCCACTTTCCAACTTCTTTTTGCCCCACACAGTATTTTTGTGACCCCTCAAATATACCAGCGCCAGTTGGTCAGCCCCCCTGAGTCAGACACATGGGTAGAGAGTCACTCGACCTCATTTTCCTCCTCCTCTCAGCGTCCAGAATCTGATAACCTCAACTCTTCCTTTGGTTTCCCAGGCCTAAGCTGGTCAGCTGATTCAACAGTAATTGTCTCTGTGTTAACCCCAGTGTTAACCTAGTTAACTAGTATTGCCTTCTTGCCTTTCAAGTCCTTCACTACCTGTTAAATCAAGTCCCACATTAAAAGAGATGGAATCAATCCAAGTGGTCATCAGTGGATGAGTATGGATAAAGAATGTGATATATACATATCATGAATTACAATTCAGCTTTAAAAAAGATTGAAATCATGTCTTCTGCAGCAACATGAATGGAACTGGAAGCTATTACCTTAAGTGAGACAACTCAGAAACAGAAAGTCAAATGCCACTGTTCTCATTTATAAGTGGAAGCTAAATAATGTGTACACCTGGATGCAGACAGTGGAATGACAGACAGTGGAAACTCGGAAGGGGGAGGGTGTGAGAGGAGAGCAGATAATAAAAAATTACTTAATGGATACAATATACGTTATTCAGGCAATGGATAACCTTAAAGTCCTGACTTCACTACTATGCGATAAAGACATGTAACAAAACTGCACTTATACCTTTTAAATTTATACAAACAAAAAAAGGGGGGGTCTAGGCACAGAGGCTCATGCCTGTAATCCCAGCACTTTTGGAGGCCAAGGCAGAAGGATCAACTGAGTCCAGGAGGTCAAGGCTGCAGTGAACTGTGATTGTGCCACTGCACTCCAGCTTGGTCAATAGAGTGAGATTTCGACTCAATAATAATAATATGAGAAATATTAACACCTATAAAATATCATCTACAAGAAACTATAGGTAGAACACAAGGAAATGATAACATATGAGAATTTTTGTGGTTTTGGTCTCTCAGTTCAGTATATCCAGAAAACAACAAATATTAACAAACAAAAAAATTATCTCTGTTAAAATATCTTGAATGAGCTGGGCTCAGTGGCTCAGCCTGTAATCCCGCACTTTGGGAGGCTGAGGTGAGTGGATTGCCTGAGCCCACGGGTTCGAGACCCACCTGGGCAACTCGGCGAGACCTCATCTCTACAATAAATCAAAAAACTAGCCAGGTGTGGTAGCGCACGCCTATAGTTCCAGCTACTTGGAAGGCTGAGGCGGAAGGATCGCAGGAGCCCGGCAGGTTGAGGCTGCGGTGGCCGGGAACGGCCACTGCACTCCTGTCTGGGTGACAGAGTGAGACTCCAACTCAAAAAAATAATAATAATACCTTGAATGCTTCTCAACGTGGATGAACCAAGAAAAAATGTTGAGTAAAATAAACTACAGACACAAAGCACAAATGTTGTGTAATTCCACTTTACAAAGTACCCAAAATAAGTTCAGAGAGACAGAAAGTAGAGCAGAGGTTATCAGGAACTGGGGGAGGGGAGGGAGAAATGGAAAGTGATTGTTTAATAGACACAGAGTTTTTGTTTGGAGTGATGAAGACACTTGGGAAGTAGATGGCAGTGATGGTTGTACAACATTATGAATGTAACTTATGGCACTGAATTACATACTTTAAAAATGGTTACACCAACCGTGCTGCCCATTTAAGCTGGACTGGATTTTTTAAATGTGGTACATATACACAATGAAATATTATGCAGCCATAAGGAAGGACAAACATATGGACTTTACAGCAACTTGGATGGATTTAGAGTCTATCATACTCAGAGATCTATACAGAAACAAAAAGCAGAGTACCATGTGTTCTCACTCATAAGCAGACCTTGAACAATTATCATAATACTATAAAAAAGGAATTGACAATAGTGGGAAACTGCCAGGGGAGGGGGGCTGGGATTGACAGTTGAGGGAAACTGCCAGGGGAGGGAGGGGTACACTTCAACATCAAAGTTACCTACATAATGAATATTTGTAAACCTAGACCTGAATTGATTCCCACACATTTAAATTTTTTTAAAAGAAATAAGAGCCGGGCTCGGTGG
>NW_007256247.1:106557-109338 GCF_000164805.1 Carlito syrichta | reverse complement strand
CGGCCACTGCACTCCAGTCTGGGCAACCGAGTGAGACTCCAACTCAAAAAAAAAAGAAATATGAACAAAAACAAAAAAATGGTTACAATGGCTAATTTTATGTTACATAATTTACCAAAATGTAAAAAAATTGTTTATGCAATATACCAAGAAACAATAAATTGTACACTTTAAATTAGTTGTTTGGATCATTGTTTTTGTAAAGCACTGGCCAGGCCTAGTAGATGGTGGTGATGATTGCACAACATTATGAATGTAATTTATGCCACTGAATTACACACTTTAAAAATGATTACAATGGCTAATTTTATGTTATATAATTTACCAAAATGTAAAAATATTGATTATAAGTCATTGTTTTTATAAAGCACTGGCCAGGCCATGTGTTCATTGAGCTATGGTCTCCATGTTTTCCTAAATTCTGACCACCTCCACTACCTTGGGGAGGTGACTCTCCTTTCTCTCTCTAATTTACTTTCTAAATAAACTATATTTTTCAGTCTAAAAAAATGTGTATCTTGTATGGTGTGTGAATTATAATCTCAATAAAGCTGTTTTTAAAAATAACTTGGGCCAGGAACAGTGGCTCACATCTGTAATCCCAGCACTTTAGGAGGCTGAGGCAAGATTACTTTAGACCAGGAGTTCAAGATCAGCCTAGGCAGCATAGCACCTCGTCTCTTCAAAAGATTAGCCAGGTGTGCTGGCATGCACCTGTAGTTCCAGCTACTCAGGAGTCAGAAGTAAAAGGATCACTTGATCCCAGGGGGTCGAGGTTGCCATGAGCCATGATCATACCACTGTACTCCAGCCTAGGTGACAGAGTTAGACTCCAACTCAAAAAATAATAACTTGGATGTGGTATAGCAAATAAAACTGGCAAATACTTCCTTGACCAGGGGAAGAAGATTAACATCACCAAGTTCATGTGGATTTCATGTGCTCCCTGATGTGATATGATTAAAAAAAAAAAAAGACTCCTTGGTCTTCTTTCTCCCCCAAAATAGCTATGACCCCAATCTAATAATGAGAAAAAACATCTGATAAACTCAGACTGACTGACATTCTAAAAGACACCTAGCTAGTCTCCCTCAAGACTGTCAAAGTCACGACAAACAAGGAAAGGCTGAGAAACTGTCACAGACCAGAGGAGACTAAAGAGACAAGGCAACTAAATGCAATGTAGCATCCTGGGTGGAATCCTAAAACAGAAACAAGACATTTGTGGAAAAACAGGTGAAATCTGAATGAAGTCTGAAATTTAGTTAGTAGTACTGTACCAATGTTAGTCTTGACAAATGTATCCTGTTATGTAAGATGTTACCATTAAAGGAAATTGGATGAAAGATATACAGGAGCTCTCAACAGTATTTTATTTTATTTTATTTTGAGTTGGAGTCTCACTCTGTCGCCCAGACTGGAGTGCAGTGGCCGCTCCCGGCCACCGCAGCCTCCACCTGCCGGGCTCTGGCGATCCTTCCGCCTCAGCCTTCCGAGTAGCCGGAATTACAGGCATGCGCTACCACGCCCGGCTGATTTTTTTATTTATTGTAGAGATGAGGTCTCGCTGCCCAAGCGGGTATCAAACCCGCGGGCTCAGGCAATCCACTCATCTCAGCCTCCCTAAGGCGCGGGATTACAGGCTGAGCCACCAAGCCCGGCTCAACAGTATTTTTTAAACTTTTCTGTAAACTTAAAATTATCCCAGAATAAATTTATTTAATGCTGCCATGAACGTAGGAGTGCAGACATTTCTTTAGGTACTAATTTCAATGATGTAATCATTCCACAATGCAAGCATATGTTACAACATCACATTGTACCCCCACAAATGTACACAATTGCTATTTGTCCATTAAAAAATAAAAGAATGTATTTAAAACAAACAGAAATAATAATTGGGGTAATTTTAATTTCCCTGACTTAATCCTGATTGCAGCAGGGTGTAATCATCACTGATTTTTAAGTAGAAGAAGTAAATCTTGAATATCTAATCCATGTAAATGAATTTGTCAGCTGTAATCTGTTGCTATTAGAATACAATATAATTTCTGATTGGTAAATCATTATTTCAATATTACACTTAACTTGGGAAGAACGTACATTTTGCACCTGGTGTTAAAATGCTACTGTGTCATTCAATCACTCTACATATCTATGGAATGCTGAGTAGGTTTAACTTTTAATCTATCCAAAGGCAACACATCTACTCCTTTGGATAGATTATCAGGAAAAAGAGGGTTGGAAGAGACTGGAGAACAGATATTGAGTATTTCTTGATCACACCCAATATTTTTCCATTGATTATTCTGTAGAAACCAGCATTGATGGGAAGACTTAATAAATGATCCTCCCACCCAAACCACAGAATTCAAGAATGTTTGTACACCCAGAAGGCACACCCTTGGTTGTTCACATTGACTGTGTATATATCCAGATGGAATTTTTTTTTTTTTTTTTTTTTTTTTAGTCAGAGCCTTGTTCTGTCACCCAGGCTGGAGTACAGTGGCATGGTCACATCCACCACAACCTCAACCTGTTGGCTCAGGCTACCCTTCCACCTCAGCCTTCCAAGTAGCTGGAACCACAGGCATGTATCACCATGCCCAACTGTTTTTATTATTATTGTTGTAGAGATGAGATCTCATCAAGTTGCCCAGTCAGGTCTTAAACCCCTGGGCTCGGGCAATCCTCTTGCCTCAGCCTCCCTAAGTGCTGGAATTACAGGTGTGAGCTACTGTGACCAGTCTCAGATTTCTTTTTTTTTTTTTAATTTTTTTT
>NW_007256247.1:79875-106487 GCF_000164805.1 Carlito syrichta | reverse complement strand
TCACCTCAGCCTCCCAAAGGCGCAGGATTACAGGCTGAGCCACCGAGCCCGGCTGGGTCTCAGATTTCTATATTACAGCTTCCCAAATGTTGGTCTTTGGCATGCAAACTTCATCCCATATCTACATATCTCTGTGTTATTATTCCACTGATATTTTTCTTTAAAATACTGTACGCCTTTAATTTAAAAGAAAAATGTTATTTTATTATTGAGCAATAAAAAGAAATGAAGGACTGATATAGACTGTGATGTGTATGAACCTTGAAAACAGTAGACTGAGTGGGAAAAGCGACATATTTCTTGGTTCCATTTGTGTGAAATGTTCAGAACAGGAAAATTCATAGAGACAGAAAACAAATAGGTAATTGTCGGGGGTGGGGAGGGAGGGAGAGAAATAAAGAGTGAATGTTTAATGGGTATACAGTTTCCATTTGGGGTGATGAAAACATTCTGGGATTGGATAGCAGTGATGGTTGCACAAGTCTTTGACTATAACAAAACTACTGAATCACACGCTTTCAAAGGGTGGTTATTATAGTGCGTTAGTTAAATATCAACAAATAAAAGGAAATTGGGAGCAGAGTGGTGACTCTTACCTGTAACTCCAGCCCTTTGGGAGGTCAAGGCAGGAGGATCTCCTGAGACCAGCCTGGACAGCACAACAAGACCTCAGTACTACAAAAATTCAAAACAAAAGTAGCTGCTTGGGAGGCTGAGGCAGAAGGAGCACCCAAGCCCAGGAGGTCAAGGTTGCAGCAAACCGTGACTGTACCACTGCACTCCAGCCAGGGCGACAGAGTGGGACTCTGGCTGAAAAAAATTCATTAATTTATTCATTAAAAGAAAATAGTACTTCCTATAAAAGGATAAGTTGTACATCACTTGCTGAAATAGGAGAGGACTATACCAATAAATGTGCACAATTAAAATTTTAAGTGTTCATGTATGAACCACTAAAATTCATCTCAGTGTACCTCCAGTAGTGTGAGGTATGCCTCAAAAGGCTGTTTGGCATCCTAGCCCCTGCTTCTCTGTGCACACGTACAAACATTTCTCTTGGAGAAGAATGGCTAGTTCAAAGACTATGTTGATGAAAAGATGCCAAACTCTAAAATATATTAAGATGGTTTATTCTGAACCAAACTTGAGGTCTTAGTCCTAGTAACACCCATCCTCAGGAGGTCCTGAAGACATGTGTCCACACTGGTTGAATGGTGGCTTGGTTCTATACAATTTTAGAAAGGTAGAGAATATAGGAAACCATAAATTAATACATGTGATATTTTCATTGGTTTGGCTCAAGAAGAAGGGACATTTCCAAGGAGGGGCTTGCAGGTCATAGGTGGATTCAAAGATTTCTTAACTGGTAATCTATAATTTCTATCTAAGGGATTTGGAAAATCAGTAGACAAGATGCTTTGTTGAGATAAGAGGGTGGAAAACTCCAAGTTTTTAGAAGTAGATGAAGTCCCATAGGTAGTAGACTTCGGGGAGGATAAATTACAAGGTTCCACAATCCAGGAGTCCCCAAGAGACAGCCTTGCAAGGCCCATAAAATACTTTGACTTCCTACTTTATTTGTTATGCGATATTATGCCAGAGTCAAGTTGGAAAACAAACTTTAGGACATAGGGTAATAGAGTAATAAAACCCTGTCTGGTGAATCCTTATCTGGCAGCGCCCCAAGCCTCTTAGTCAGGTATTTGGATAAGAGGGGAGAAAAAAGGTCAGATTAGTCCCCAGGTATGGGCATTTTTCTTTTCTTTTCTTTTTTAATTTTTAATTTTAAAGATGTGGGGCACAATTCAGAGTTAGGTATACAAATGTTTTTTATGCAGGTACCCTTGTTGATGAGGTATGTCTCCCCATCCCCTGGCAGTTTCCCACTACTGCCAATCCCTTTTTTTTTTTAATTGAGTTGGAGTCTCACTCTGTCACCCAGACTGGAGTGCAGTGGCCGCTCCTGGCCACTGCAGCCTCAACCTGCTGGGCTCTGGTGATCCTTCCACCTCAGCCTTCCAAGTAGCTGGAACTACAGGCGTGCGCTACCTTGCCTGGCCAGTTTTTTTTATTGTAGAGATGAGGTCTCGCCAAGTTGCCCAGGTGGGTCTCGAACTCGCAGGCTTAGGCAATTCACTCGCCTCAGCCTCCCAAACACGGGATTACAGGCTGAGCCACCAAGCCCAGCTGCCAATCCCTTTCTTACAGTATTATGATAATTGTTCAAGGTCTGCTTATGAGTGGGAGCATGTGGTACTCAGTTTTTTGTTTCTGTGATAGATCACTGAGTATTATAGACTTGAAATTCATCCAAGTTCATAATTTTGTTCTTCTTTATTGCTGTATGATATTCCATCGTGTATATGTACCACATTTTTTTATCCAGACCTCTTTCAATGGGCAGCACGGTTGGTTTCATGTTTTTGCTATTATGAATAATGCTGCAATAAACATGCATGTGCAGGTGTCTTTTTCATAGAGTGATCATTTTTATTTTCAATAGATTTGTTCACTCACTCATTGCTTTGTAATAATTTATCCAGTCCCTACCAAATGTCAAATATCGTGCTTAGTGCTGAAAATAGTGTGGTTGGCAAAGATGAAGTACAAAGTCCCTAATCTCTTGTGACTTACATTCTACTGAAGAAGCTGTCCACAAACAAATACATAGCACTACAATATGCTTTGGGTAGTGCTAAGTGCAATGGAGAAAAAACAAAACAGTATAGGGAGTTGGAGAATGAAAACAAGAGGCTTTTTTATTGTAGTAAAATACAGCATACAGTGCATCACTTTAACCATTTTAAAGTGTACAATTCATTAGTATTTCATGCATTCACAAGGTTGTGTGACCACCATCTCTATCTAGTTCCAGAGCATTTTTTTTTCTTTTTTTTTTTTGAGTTGGAGTCTCACTCTGTCGCCCAGGCTGGAGTACAGTGGCACGCTCACAGTCACTGTGGCCTTGACCTGCTGGGCTCAGGCGATCCTTCCGCCTCAGCCTTCCAAGTATCTGGAACTACAGGCGTGCGCCATCATGCCCAGTTAATTTTTCTTGATTTATTGTAGAGATGAGGTCTCGCTGAGTTACCCAGGCTCTTCTTGAACCCATGAATTCAGGCAATCCTCTCACCTCAGCCTCCCAAAGTGTTGGGATTACAGGCGTGAACCATTGCACTCAGCCTCCAGAACATTTTCATCACCCCAGAAGGAGCCCCCATAACCAGATGGAAGGTCAGGGAGACGGCATTTGAACAGGGCTTGGAAAGAGGAGCACAACTGAGAACCATGTGAAGCTCTGACAGTCTTTGCACACTGCCTTCACTCTATAACGACATACTCCTATACTGTTATTTTGTTTCTATTTGTCTTTAAACAATGATATCTCTTTACTTAAAAATACAACCAGCAGAATATTATGCAGTCATAAAGAAGAACGAAACCATGCCTTTGCAGCAACTTGGATGGAGCTGGAGACCATCATACTAGGTGAACTATCACAGAAACACAGAACTGAATGCCACATGTTCTCACTCATAAGTGGGCCCTGAACACTAGTCCTATTAGCACAAATGGGGATCAGCAGTCGCTGAGCACTGCTAGGAGAGGGAGGGAAGGAAGAGGGGAGGGGCATGTGGCAATACAAGAGGTACCTGGTCCCCTACCAGGGGGAGTGAGGGCCAGCCAGAAGCCCAAACTTTACCTGCATGCAGCCTACATATGTAGTCAATCCTCACTTGTACCCCACAACTCTAAAATAAAATAAAATAAAAAATAAAATGAAAGTATGGCCGGGTACAGTAGCTCACGCCTATATTCCCAGCTTTTTGGGAGGCCAAGGCAGAAGAACTGCTTAAGCCCAGAAATTCAAGACTAGCCTAGCAACATAGTGAGACCATATCTCTCTTTTTTTTTAAAGTTTCAAAAAATTAGCCGGGCATAGTGGTCCCCAGCTATTTGGGAAGCTGAGGGGGAAGGATCACCTGAGCCCAGAAGGTCGAGGCTGTGATACCACTGCATTCCAGTCTGGGTGACAGAGTGAGACCTCAACTCAAAATAATAATAATACATAAAAGTACATTGATATCCATGCAATGGAATATCACTTGTTAATTAAAAAAAAAAAGACTGAAATATAGTCATCCCTCAGTACCTATGGGGGAATGATTCCAGAGACCTCCTCAGATACCAAAAGTCAAGGATGTTCAAGTCCCTTATGTGAAATGGTGTAGTATTTGCATATAGCCGATGCACACCCTCCTGTATACTTTATACATATTTTTCATTGGCTTTTTCTCCAAATATTTTCCATCTGCAGTAGGTTGAATTCGAGGAGAGGGTTGATTGTACTGAATCATATTATAGATGGATGAAATTTGAAAATATTATGCTCTTCAAGGGAGACTTGCAAGATAGACTGTTCTTTATCATTTTAGGGGGAATGCAAGGATTCATGGGTAGAAATATTGAGGAAGTCTATTTTAGCTTAACCACAGGAAGAATCTTCTAGCACGGTAAACTACTCCCCCACTCCCATGAAACCATCCGGCTTGGAGATTCAAGATCTCTTTCCCCACAACCCAAAGCTACTTAAGCAGGGCTCACCCATAGTAATTCCCAGAAGAGGATACACATGTTGCAGACAAGTATACAAGGAAGCTTCTTCTGTAATTAGCAAAGAAGTGCAAATTTCACCAGCCCCTGCAGGGACCTGTTCAAAACCCTACCGAATTAGCAAGGAGTTTTATGAGCTAGCAGTAAAACTCCTGGTGGTACTATAAATTGTTACAATCTTTGAAAATTATCTGCTTTGTAAAGAGTTGTAAAAAAATGTTCTCTCCCTTTGACCCAGTATTTCCGCTAGGGAGGAAGTTATCCTAAAGAATTAATGAGACTAGTTTGCATTCCCACCAGCAGTGTAGAAACGTTCCTTTTTCTCCACATCCTCGCCAGCATCTGTTGTTGTTTGTTTTATTAATGATGGCCATTCTTACAGGGGTTAGGTGGTATCTCAATGTGGTTTTGATTTGCTTTTCTCTGATGGTGAGTGAGGCTGAGCACTTTTTCTTGTGTCTGTTGGCTGCCCATATATCTTCTTTTGAGAAGTGTCTATTCATGTCTTTTGCCCCCTTTTTAAAGGGGTTATTTGTTTTTAACCTTCCATATGACCCAGCAATTCCCCTATCAGGAATATACCCAGAGGAACTCAAATCATTCTACAAAAAAGAAACCTGTACACGTATGTTTGTTGAAGCTCTATTCACAATAGCAAAAACATGGAACCAACAGTGTTGCCCATTGAAGCTGGACTGGATTAAAAAAACACGGTACATATACACAATGGAATATTATGCAGCCATAAAGAAGGACAAATATATGAACTTCGTAGCAACTTGGATGGATTTGGAGTCGATCATACTCAGTGATTTATCACAGAAACAAAGAAGAGAGTTCCATATGTTCTCACTCATAAACAGACCTTGAACAATTATAATGCTATAAGAAAGCGATCGGCAGTAGTGGGAAACTGTCGGGGGGGTGGGATTGGCAGTTGAGGGAAACTTCTAGGAGAGGGAGGGGCATGCCTCATCAACAAGGGTACCTACATGATCAATGTTTATATACCTAACCCTGAAATATACCCCACATTTTTATAATAAAATTTTTTTAAAAATTAATGAGACAACCATAGGAAATATTTAAGTTGTTATTTCAGCCTTATCTACAATTTTTAAAGACAACAACAGTTTACACACATTATTATTTATGCACCCCATGGAATGATGAACAGCCACTGAACTGGTAACTGTGAAGGGTATGTAGAAACAGGAAGGAGAGTGATCATATAATGTCACGTGGGGAAAAGCACAGAGGACGAAGATGTTTTCATACATTTCCAACTAAGCCCAAATAAATGTGTATGTGGACCAAGAGTAGAAGGAAACGAAACTACACAAAAGTCTCCAAATACAGAATAAGTTTTGCACATGCTGTTTCCTCTGTCTGTAACATTCTTTTTCTCTCTCCCTCTCTATCTTGCTCTTGCTCTCACTCTCACACACATAGATGCACACATTTATATACACACATAAACCTGACCATGTAATACATACACACACATATACAAGCACACATAAGTGCACATTCACATACACACATATATGCTCATATACACACAAGACTTAATTTTATCCCTCCCAAATTCATATGTTGAAGTCTTAGTACCCCTCTATATGTGGAGATAGGGTCTTTAAAGAGGTGTTTAGGTATTTAGAGTGCACATTATTGGATGACAGTTATGTTGCTGGGTGAAGTGTGGTGTGATACTCTGTGGGTTCTCTGGTCCACCACATTACAGAGTGAGAACAAGTATAGTTTTAAGTTAGAATTTATTGGGGGTATGCCCAATGAGCATGGGAGTCTTAAGAGGGAGAATACACATTTTCCTTTGATTAGAAGTTTGACATAATTTTACAACAATTATTATGTTAACCATGAACTAAAAGGGTGGGCTGCTGGTGACTGGATTTTTTTTCCACCTTTGATGAGCTAAGTAGATGGGCTTTTCCTGGACACACATTTGCCTTTGACAAGAAACTTGATGAACTTTTTTTTTTTAAATTGGAGTCTCGCTCTGTTGCCCAGGCTGGAGTGCACTAGCACGCTCATGGCCACTGCAGCCTCGATTTGCTAGGCTAAGGCAATCCTTCCAAGTAGCTGGAACTACAGGTGTAAGCCACCATGCCCAGCTAATTTTTTGATTTATTTTACAGGTGAGGTCTCGCCAAGTTGCCCAGGCTGGTCTCGAGCCCCTGGGCTCAGGCAATCCTCTTGCCTCCACCTCCCAAAGTGCTGGGATTACAGGCTTGAGCCACTACACCCAGCCCTTGATAGACTTTTACAATGATTATGATGTGAACCACGAACTAAAAGGCGAGCTGACTACCATTTCTCCACCTTTGATGGGATTTCCTGAATGAACATTTGCCTTTGGCAGGAAGCTCTATATACTTTTACAATGATTATTATGCTATCCATGAACCAAGGAGGTGAGATGCACTGGTAAATCCACAATCCAGCCCACAGGGTGGTCAAGTCTGGTGTGCTGATAAGAAAGATGTCCAAACACTTACCTTATTTTAAAACTGCATACAAGAAACTTATCTATGTCTGACCTATACTGAATAATCTAAGTTAGAGAAGGAAGGCAATATGAAGACACAGGGAAAATATGGCCACCTAGAAGGCAAAAGGAAGCAACAGAAGAAATCATCCTTGCTGGGTGCGGTGGCTCATGTCTATAATCCTAGCACTTTGGGCTTTCTTAAATAATCCTAATCACTTTGGGAGGCTGAGGCAGGAGGATTGCTGGAGCTCAGGAGTTTGAGACCAGTCTGAGAAACATAGTAAGTCCTGTCTCTACAAAAAAAAAAAAAATTAGCTGGGCATGTCCCTATAGTTCCAGTTACTAGAGAGGCTGAGGCAGGAGAATCATTTGAGCCAGGAGTTCAAGGCTGCAGTGAGCCATGATCATGCCACTGCACTCCAGCCTGGGCAGCAGAGTGAGACTCTGGTTCAAAAGAAAGATGGAAAGAAGAAAAGAAAGAAAGAGGGAGGGAGGAAAGAAGGAAGAGAGAAAAAGATAAAACTATGCTGAAACATTAAAGGGAGATGGGATTAATGGAGTAAATATCTGTCTGGGGACGAGGACACACCTCTTATCAACAAATGTGCCTGAACGAAGCATATTTGTATACCTAACCCTTAACTGTACCCCACAATATCATAATAAAAAATATTGATTAAAAAAATAAAATGAAATGAAACATTAATCTTGAACTGTTAGCCTCCAGAATTGTAAGAAAATTTTATGTTGTTTAAGCTACCCGTCTGTGGCATTTTGTTATGGCAGCCCCAGCAAACTAATACACATGCACATGAGAACTGAACTCCGACCTTTATTTCATGCTCAAATTTCTTCTGAAGGGGCCCAAGGAAAGTCACTCCTTACAAGCCCTAAAATCTTGTTCAACAGGTCTTTTCGACCCAACATATGTGCCTACATTCCAACCTGATTCTGGCATGGCATCACATGACAGATAACAGACTGCCTTATCTTGACAAAAACATTCCTTTCCACTGACTCCAAGTTTTTAGACAAAACTTCATTCTTTCGACCAATTTCCAACTAAAACATCCCTAAGTCTACTTATGACATTATAAAATGTCATTTCAAGATGTTCTACCTTTTCAGGCCAAACCAATGAAAACCCCTTATGTATCAATTTATGCTTTTACCTGCAATTCTTATTTTCCTGAAGTACATAAATCCAAACTGTAACCGAAATGTCTCGGGCACACTTTCTCAGAACCTCTCAAGACTGTGTTTCTCCAGGCCATGGTCACTCACATTGGCTCAGAATAAGCCTCCTGAAATATTTTGGCAAAGTTTGGTTTTCCCATTGTCATATACATATGCTCACACAACACATATAAACTCATACATAGACATTACATACTCATATACATGCAACACACATACACACATTACATACTCAGATACACGCACAGGCTCACCCAAGACACATACACACATGTTTACACATACACACATTCACATAGGCCCACAAAACACACATACTCTGTTTTCAAAGCTTCTCTTGTGTCTGTAGTTTCTCATAATAATCAGCTCAAAATAATCTTTATGACAAAGAGGCATATCTGGGGGGGAGGTATATTCTAGTCTCCCACATGCATATTTGCAATTTTAGAGAGAAGGAGAAGTTATGTGTCTACCCAGTCTATCTGTGTATTGTAGAAACAATTCCTGCTTTTATGTATTGTCTATGGCTGCTTTTGAACTACAAAGGCAGAGGTGAGTAATTGCAACAGAAACTGCATGACTCACAAAGTGGAAAATACTCACTATTGCATCCTTTTCAGAAAAAGTTTCAGTGCCTGACCCCTAAGCTAAAGAACTTCAAGAGTAGTTTCTTTGTTAGCATTTAGAGGCCTCCCAGAACTGTGAATAAGGTGTTTCCCTTTTGTTTCCTACTCCAAGGTGCTGATCTGGGTGCTCAGGGGAGAGAAAAGAAGGAAGAAATAGGCAGATATTCTCCTATGAAAAGAAAGGAAGTGACATTAACAGTGAGCCTACTGTGGGGGCCAAGGGAAAACTTCCCCTTTGCCCTCTGAAGGTTAGCTGAAAAAAGGCAGATTAATAGGAGAAATGACATACAAGTTTATTCACATGCATGGAGGGAATCACAGAGTGGTTGCCCAGTATCCTAGTGGGTTGCAGATGCTTATGTACCCTACCTATTAGAAGAAGGAGAGAGCCAGGAACGTGGCTCAAGCCTGTAATCCCAGCAGTTTGGGAGGCTGAGGCAAAAGGATTGTCTGAGCCCAGGGGTTTGAGACTACCCTGGGCAACTTGGCGAGACCTCGTCTCTACAATAAATAGAAAAACTGGCCAGCCATGGTAGCTCGCGCCCATAGTTCCAGCTACTTGGAAGGCTGAGGCAGAAGGATTGCCTGAGCCCAGAAGGTCTAGGCTGCAGTGGCTGTGAGCGTGCCACTGCACTCTAGCCTGGGAGACAGAGTGAGACCCGAACTCAAAAAAAGAAAAAAGAGAAAGAAAGAGAGGTGAGGAAGAGTAGATAATATTGGGGTATAGTAAATAATTTTTACAGGAAATAATTTTTAGGGAAATTCAGTGGGCTTGAAGAACATACAATAGCCTGGGACAAAGTCTGTTGGACCCTCAGAGCTGACAATGAACAATGGTTTGTGACAGGTGTGTACAGGTGTGTTGACAGAGTTTAGCCTTTCTTCCTATGTTATGAGTTCAATTCAGGCAAACTCAGGGAAGGGACCAAGGTCATTGTCTCTGGCAAGTCTGGACTTTAGACTGATAAGAAGCTTCAGAGAAGAATCCTCTGGGAGACACAGGATTGAGAGATGAGGAGATAGTGGGTAGAAGGTTAGAGAAGAGACAACTTGTGGCTTCTTCTTCAGTCATTATGTCAAAGTGCCATATTTGAGGGTGTCAGTTGCTGAGTCTACTCATTACTACTACATGTCCCCCATAATGCCAGCTTCTTCAATGCACCTTTCACTTAACTCCATGTTCACGATGACCCTGCCCAAAACATACCATTATCTTTTGTGCATCACTATCCCTGTCTTCAGAGAACAGACAGAGGCTACAAGAGATGATGTTTCCACTCAAGGTCACAAGCTAGTAAGTTACACAAGTCAGTTCCATCTATGCCTAGAGCTCTTCCTACAGCTGGTTTTCCAAAAGGGGCACTGAGATCGATCCGCCATCAAACCAGGGCAAGGACAGAAACACCACAGCAAACATCTGAGTCACTGTGAATCAGGGACAAAGGTGATGGAGAGGGAGGAACTTGAGGCCAGTGTCAGGGCGTGGCAGAGCCTTGTTCTAGATGTTGGGAAAGAGCTTGACTTTCCAAATCTGGGAGGTGGCCCACCATGGGGCGGCTCACAACCTGCTGATTATCAAGGCATCAACAGATAAAGCACAGTGCCTTATCTATGCCTCATCTCTCCTTCCTTCTGTTCATAAAGCCTAAAAGGAAGGGGTATGGAAGCTGAGCCTCAGTGAAAGCCTGACAAATATTGACAGACGTGCAGGTATTTTCAGACCATGTAAGGCAGAGAACTCCTTAGCACTGTGGTCCTTTTTAAAAAGCATTTTTTATTTGTATATGCTCATGAGGTACAAGTGAAATTTTTCTATGTTGATATCTTGCATTGTGGTAAAGTCAGTGTCTTCGGTGCACTGTAGCAAGGAACATTGTACCCACCAAGCCACCTGCCATCACCCAACCCCCTTGCATTCCTCTGAGTCTCCTGTGTCCATCATTCCACACTCTGCTTCCATGTGTATGCGTTACTTAGCTCCCACATATAAATAAGACCATGCGGTATTTTTCTTTTCCTTTCTGAGTCATTTCACTTAGGATAATAGCCTTCTGTTCCATTCACCTTGCTGTAAAAGATGTAATTTCATTCTTTGCTATCAATGAATATCATTTCATTGTGTATATATGCCACATTTTCTTTATCCCTGCATCCATTGATGGACATTTAGATTGATCTCATAGCCTTGCTATTGTGAACAGCGCTGTGACAGACATATGAGTGCAAGTATCTTTTTGTATAATAATTTATTCTCCGTTGGGTAGATACCCAGTAATGGGGTTGCTGGCTCACATGGTAGTTCAGCAATGTGGTTCTTGAGCCTGGCTATACATCAGAGTCACACTCTGGAGACCAGAAGCTCTGATTTAATAAGTCTGAAGATTCCAGGCAATAATAATATGTTTGAAAACTCCACAGATGAAGCTGATGGGCAGTCTTGGTGGGGAATTACTGAGTATTTTCACATCTATTCACCCCATTGTATTAATGAACACCTATGAAACTGTACTCATAGTTTGCAACATCCAAATATCCAAACGGAAATGGAATCTGTTTAACACCACTTTACCTAGGAGGTGGGATGCTATTACCTCCAAAACACACCCTTTCCTTGGGATTATAAGACGGTAACAAAGAGAACTGATTGGGAACTTACTCCCACCACATGGAGCAAGCTTTGTTCTAGATGGAGCCAACTAGATGGACTTGAAAACAACTCACTCAATGAGTGAGACTGAGTAGATCTTACGTGACCTACCTGAGACTCAGTTGCCTCATCAGTAAAATGGAGTGACAATGCCTAAATAACAGGGTTGGAGAAATTAGAGATAATGTATGTAAAATGCTCAGTGCATAGAATGTACCCAATAAAAAAAATCCGTTACTACTATTTATTCTCTCCCTAAACAGGCTATATAGTACATGCTAATCCACAGAGGGAAGGAAGCACAAAATTTGGACTTAGATCCTGGTTTGAATGTCAATTCTGCCACTTCCCAGTCATGAAATATTAAGCAAGCAAGATCACTGCTCTGCAACTTGTTTAATCATATCTAAAACAGGGTTGGTCATGCCTACTTTGTAGGGTTGTTGTGAGGGTTAAATGAAATAATTAGCACGTGTAATATGCTTAGGCCAGTGCCTAGCACAAAGGACTTAAAAAATAGTAACAGTATTGTTATCTTGGAATATTATTCTATGAGTCTCCATCCATGTCTGTTTTAAGTCCAGGCTTCAACAGTGATATTTCTAAAACTTTAACTCATTCATCTTGTTTCTTCATACAAAATCTTGACATGCAATAGGGTTCCCATTTTGCAAATGTGCCTGGGAATGCCATTTCTCATCTTCTCAGACAGGAGAAATATGTAATTTTGCTGACTTTGGAGGAAAGGGGATCTTTCAAACATGAGTGTGTTCAGCAAATCTCTACTCCCATTCCTTAAAGGGACATAAATTTTGATTGTTTAGATCTTTATTCTTTTTTTAAGCCCTTTCATTCAAGAAAATACATCTTTATTTCAAAACCTCAAGCTGTTTCTTCTAAACCCTTTCAAGTCGGATTACATTTTTTTTTTTTTTTTTTTTTGAGTTGGAGTCTCACTCTGTCACCCAGACTGGAGTGCATTGGCCACTCCCGACCACCGCAGCCTCGGCCTGCCGGACTCCGGCGATCCTTCCGCCTCAGCCTTCCGAGTAGCCAGAATTACAGGCATGCGCTACCATGCCCTGCTAATTTTTTGATTTATTGTAGAGATGAGGTCTCGCTGCCCAGGCGGGTCTCGAACCCGCGGGCTCAGGCAATCCACTCACCTCAGCCTCCCAAAGGCGTGGGATTACAGGCTGAGCCACCGAGCCCAGCGGATTACATTTTATACCAAAAATTGTGTAGTAAATTCCTATTTACATAAAACTTAATCAAGGAGAAAATACAATAATCAAGTTCTGTGAATTTTATAGAATCAAACAAGGAAAAGTAATCATTATAATCGGTGTATTCTGTACAAAATATATTTTATTGTTTTCTTCTACTCATAATTTCTAAGTTAAATAGTTTTTAATGTTTGTCTTTTAGAGTTTGAGTATATTCAATTGGAACTCTATTGTTCCTCCCCAGGATCCTCATTCTTACAGGTCATAAATATTTTCTTATCGTGAGACTAAAACGAGAAAATAAATAAACAAGAAACAAATTAGTAGGTGACCATGAGATTAAATTGCTACTACTTGAAACTTGAGTAATGCTGTGATGATCTTCTCCAATCATTTCCAAATAAAATTATGATTATAAAATCCCACAAACTGATCAATTGCTACTTAAGTAGCCTGTGTTTTCATTCTTGATCAGTGTCCCCATTGAGACTAAAGTCTTAAGCCAGTGCCATAGGTCACTAAACCACAGTAGCAGTTGGCTGATATAGACGCATGTAGAGTATTAATGAATGGGAGATACCAAAAGTGTTTAGCTCCTCTCTCTAGCCCTGGAAAAGCCCACCAAGTAAACTGAGACACTGATGTTCCTTTTAAAAATCCTACTGGCAGTGACTTTAAAATTAGAGGACAAAGGTAAAGGATTGGAATCTCCTGCAAGACTCTGTCCTCAAGCATGAAACATCTACCTAATTGGGATGGCTGCAATTAGGGTCACAAGGACACTGCCAACAGTGGGATTTTCCTTTGATGTTGCCAAATGACTACTGATGGAAGTCCAAATTCAAAGGCAGGTGAGCCTTGGATGTTCAGAAGAGAATGATCATTAAATAATAAGGTCCTTAGAAAATCGTGGAATAATTAGCCGGGCGTGGTAGCGTGCGCCTATAGTTCCAGCTACTTGGAAGGCTGAGTCGGAAGGATCATCGGAGCCCAGCAGGTCGAGGCTGCGGTGGCCAGAAGCGGCCACTGCACTCCAGTCTGGGCAACAGAGTGAGACTCCAACTCAAAAAAAAAGAAAAAAAAATAGAAAATCGTGGAATGAACTTGCACTCCTTGGGCCAGTCATTCTGGGTTTCAAAACTGAGTTCTTGCTGTTGATGTAAGATCAAATTCCAACCCAGAAAAATGTACCAGGACCAAAAGTGAGGAGAAAATAAATCCCAGCATCCCCAAATCTCTATCTGGGACCAGGAAGTGTGTGTTTCTTGGTCTGACTGTGGAGTGGACACTTAGTAAAATCCAGAACTGCTATACCTCCTTAGGGCAGAAAACGTGTTATGAAATCATGAACAGATTTACCTGATACAGCCAAACATGATGGCACATGTCTGTAGTTACAGCTACTCAGGAGGCTGAGGTAGGAGGATCACTTGAGCCCAAGATTTGGAGAGTTGGAGGCTGCAGTGAGCTATGATTGTACCACGGCACTCCAGCCTGGGTGAGAGAATGAGACCTTGTCTCAAAAATTTTTTAAATGTACTTGATGCATAATATCTGCTCGATGAACACGGGGTTCAAAAGTCACCTGAGTAACCCCTGGCTTAACGAAGAATTTTTTTTAATTATAAAAAAAATGAAAAGGAGAACACTTAATACCAAATAGATGGGCTGCTATTAAAACCATTCTCAAAAAAGAGAATCTATAAGCATAAATGCTTTTATTGTTAACAAAAAAGATTAAAATGAAAAAACTAAATGTTCATATTTTTTAAAAATTTAAAGAACATAAAAATAAACCAAAAGACAGCAGAAGGGATGAATTTAAATGGACAAAAAATGAAAATGACTAGAACAATGCATACACAAAAAGGACAATAAAAGAGATGCATGCCTCATAAATCTGGTAAGGAAATAAAGAACAAAGTTATGACATTAGAAAGCAGAAAAGCTATATAATAATAGATATGGAATACATCTAAATAATGAGAAATTATTATGTGCAAGTATATGGCAACACTTTTGAAAATATATAAAAATATGTGATTTCTTATCAAAATATAAATCAACAAAATTAACCCAAGAACAAGTAGAAAACTAACATGACGTGATTGCTGTAATAGAGATTGGAAATGTCATTAAAGATTTACTAAGACAGACATTCTTAAGCTTAACTGCATGTTAGAAACACCTGAGAAGCTTTAAAAACTTCTGATGCAGCCGGTCTCGGTGGCTCAGTCTGTAATCCCGTGCCTTTGGGAGGCTGAGGTGAGTGGATTGCCTGAGCCCACGGGTTCGAGACCCGCCTGGGCAGCGAGACCTCATCTCTACAATAAATCAAAAAATCAGCCGGGCGTGGTAGCACATCCCTGTAATTCCGGCTACTTGGAAGGCTGAGGCGGAAGGATCGCCGGAGCCCAGCAGGTTGAGGTTGCGGTGGCCGGGAGCAGCCACTGCACTCCAATCTGGGTGACAGAGTGAGAGTCCAACTCAAAAAAAACCAAAAAACAACAAAAAAGCTTCTGATGCCTAAATCATTCTACAGCACTTTTCACAATAGCAGCACTTTTCACAATAGCAAAAACATGGAACCAACAGAGAT
Organism: Carlito syrichta; assembly: GCF_000164805.1. Classification (NCBI taxonomy): domain Eukaryota; kingdom Metazoa; phylum Chordata; class Mammalia; order Primates; family Tarsiidae; genus Carlito; species Carlito syrichta. Next base: position 91,066 of record NW_007256247.1, on the reverse strand, counting down.
GCCCATCAAAAGTGGGTTGAATAAAGGAAATGTGGTACACATACATGATGGAATACTATGCAGCCATAAAGAAGAACAAAATCATGGCCTTCACAGCAACATGAATGCAGCTGGAGACCATCACACTAAGTGAACTATCACAGAACCTAAGAACTGAATACCACATGTTCTCACTCATAGTGAGTGGATCCTGATCACTGGTCACATGAGCACAAGGGTGGGACTGGCAGATGCTGGACACTGCTAGGGGAGGGAGGAAGGGAGTGGGGAGGGAAGGGCCATGTGGCAACACACTGGGTACCTGGTCCACTATCAGGGGAAGACAGGACCTGCTACAAGTCCAAACTACACCTGCATGCAACTTATGTTGTAAATACTCACTTGTACCCACAACTCTAAAATTTTAAAAATAATAAAAATTAAAACTCCTGGCCGGGCTCGGTGGCTCAACCTGTAATCCCAGCAGTTTGGGAGGCCGAGGCGAGAGGATTGCCTGAGCCTGCGGGTTCCAGACCCGCCCGGGCAACTTGGTGAGACCTCGTCTCTACAATCAATTAAAAATTAGCCGGACGTGGTAGCACGTGTCTGTAGTTCCAGTTACTTGGAAGGCTGCAGTGGAAGGATTGCTGGAGCCCAGCAGGTCGAGGCTGTGGTGGCCGGGAGCAGCCACTGCACTCTAGTCTGGGCGACAGATTGAGACTCCAACTCAAAAATATAAAAAATAAAAATAAATAAATAAAAATTAAATTAAAAAATTAAAACTCCTGAAGCCATGGAAATGTAAAATAGTGCAGCACTGTGGAAAACAGCTTGGCAGTTCCTCAGTGAGTTAAGTAAAATTGTCATATGATCCAGCAATTCTGCTCCTAGGAATATACCCAAAAGAAGCAAGAACAGGGGTTCAAACACAAGCTTATACGTGGGCATTTACAGCAGCATTATCCATGACAGCCAAAAGGTGGAAATAACCCAACAACAGATGAATGGATCAACACATCATGTATCCATCCAGTGGAATATTATTCATCCATAAGAGGGAATGAGGCATTGGTTCATGCTACAACATGGATGAACCTTGAAAACACAATGCTGAGTGAAAAAAGCCAAATGCAGAAGACCACATAATGTATTACTTCTTTCACATGAAATGCCCCTAGGAGATAAATCCACTGACACAGAAAGCAGATTAGTGATAACCAAAGGCTAGGGGATAGAAATGAAGGTGACTGCTAAATGTTTTGGGTCTTTCTGTTGCGGTAAGAAGAGTGTTCTGAAACGAGATCAAAGTGGTGGTTGTACCACTTTGTGAATGTCCTAAATGCCACTGAATTTTACACTGTAAAACCATTCAAATAGTGACTTTTATATTATGTGACTTTTACCACAATTAAAAAAATCCTGATTTCTGGGTCTTACCCCGAACCACTGACATTCGCATCTTTGGGAGTAGGGCCCTGGCACCAGGATTAAACAGTCTTAATCTGATGGCCCAGGTGATCCCAGTTGAAATTGTTGGAGTCTCGAGTCCAGTTACAACATGTAGATTTGTCAGGGTTACTGATATTTTGTACAGTTCTGGGACCAGAAAACAATGAAAAGATCAATATTTAGAACACACAAGGAGCTCCTGCACATAAACACAAATAATCCAGGTGTGTCCAAATATGCAAATAATATTTGAAATGAGCACTCACCAGAGAAGAGCTCTTTAAAAAATAAAACAAAAACAAACGAAAGGAGATTCAGCTTCACTATCAGTCAATGAATGAAAATGAAAGTAACAATGATTTCTTTTCACTCATTAGATTGGTAATAATTTAAAAAAAAAAACGGGGACCAAGTGTTTGCAACAATGTGTTGGAAACGGCACGCCTGTATACTGTTAGTGGGAACGTGACTTATGATTGCATCTTGGGAATTTAATAGGACAATACTTATTTGAAATCTTATATTGGGAATCCACCCTGTAGAACTATGTTTGCCAAAGAATTATGTGCAGTAGCAACAAAAGACAAACTGGAAATAACCTGTATGCCCTAAGAGGTTAAATGGTTGAATCATCAGAGTACACGCACATCATGGGACATTACAGAGTTATTAAAAATAATGAGTTAGATATCTATCTGACCTGGAGGAATGCCATGATGTTCACGCTGCCAAGTTAAATAAATAAATAAGTGAATTCTGGAGAAATATGTACTTACTTAATGACAGAGATCTGTTCTGAGAAATGCCATCATTAGACAATTTCATACTTGTGCCAACATCATAGAGTGCACTTATACAAACCTTGATGGGATCCCTGCTACATACTCCAGACAAAATGGTAGAGCCTATTATCCCAGGCACCAAATCTGTACATCTGAATACAGTAACTTTAACATAATGACAAGTATTTGTGTATCTAAAAATACCTAAACATAGAAAAAGTACAGTAAAAATACAGTACAGGGATTTTAAAAAAATAATGCACCTGTATGTGGCACTTGCCATGAATGGAGCTTGCAGGACTGGATGTTGTACTGGGTGAGTCAGGGCGTGAGCGCTGGGTGAATGTGAAAGCCTAGGACATGATCATACACTACAATACACTTTGTAAACACTATACGCTTATGCTACACTAAATTATTTTTTGTATTTTGTTTATAGTCAATACATTATTGTACATGTTTATGAGTATGGTGTGATGTTTCAATACGTGTATACATTGTATAATGATCAAATTAGCTGGGCGAGGTAGCTCATGCCTGTAATCTCAGCACTTTGGGAGACCGAGGCAAGAGGATTGCCTGAGCCCAGGGATTCGAGACTAGACTGGGCAACTTGGCAAGACCTGTCTCCACAATAAATCAAAAAATTAGCTGGGCATAGAGGCATGCCCTTGTAGTTCCAACTACTTGGAAGGCTGAGGTGGAAGGATCGCCTAAGCCCAACAGGTAGAGGCCAGGGTGGCTGAGCGTGCCACTGCACTTCAGCCTGGATGACAGAGTGGAACTCCACCTAAAAAAAGAAAAAAAAAAGATCAAATTCAAATTAGGGTACTTAGCATTCAGTCACCTCAAAATGTATTATTTATTTATAATAATAACATTCAAGGTCCCATTTTCTAGCTATCTTGAAATATATATTACATTGTTGTTAGCTATAGTCATCCTACTATGTAATAGAACAACAGAACTTTTTCTTCCTATCTAACTATAACTTTAAAGACTATACAAAATTAATTTTTAAAAATATATTCCTTCAACAATAAATTAACCTTAGCTTACTGTACCTTTTTTCCTTATAAACCTTTACTTTTTTAATTTTTTGACTGTTTTGTAATAGCACTTAAGCTTAAAACACAAACACATTGTATAACTGACCAAAAATATTTTATTGCTTTATATCCTCATTCAATAAGCTTTTTTATGTTTTTAATTTTTAAATTTTTTGATTTTTGTTTGTTTGTTTGTTAAAAGCTAATTCATGGGCAAGTGTTGAAAAACTACCCATTGAGTATCATGCACACTATTTAGATAATGAGTTTAATAGAAACCCAAACCAACGAGGCACAGTGGCTCATGTCTATAATCCCAGCACTTTGGGAGGTGGAGGCAAGAGGATTGCCTGAGTCTAGGGGTTCGAGACCAGACTGAGCAACTTGGCAAGACCTCATCTCTACAATAAATCAAAAAATTAGCCAGGCGTGGTGGCACATACCTGTAGTTCCAGTAATTTGGAAGGCTTAGGTGAGAGGATCACCTGAGCCCAGCAGGTTGAGGCTGTGGTGGCCAGGAGCATGCCACTGCACTTCAGCCTGAGTGACAGAGTGAGACTCTGACTCAAAAAAAAAAAAAAATAGAAGCCCAAACCTCACAAAAACACAATATACCCCATGTAACCAACTTGCACATGCATCTCTTAAAGTAAAAAATATCCAGTAATATAAAAACGATAATTAACCAGGCTCGGTGGCTCAGCCTGTAATCCCGCGCTTTAGGAGGCTGAGGTGAGTGGATTGCCTGAGCCCGCGAGTTCGAGACCCACCTGGGCAACTTGGCAAGACCTCATCTCCACAATAAATTAAAAAATCAGCCGGGCATGGTAGCACGTGCCTGTAATTCCTGCTACTCAGAAGGCTGAAGTGGAAGGATCGCCAGAGCCCAGCAGGTCGAGGCTGCAGTGGCCAGGAGTGGCCACTGCACTCCAGTCTGAGCGACCGAGTGAGACTCCAACTCAAAAAAAAATAATAATAATAATAATAATAATTAAGACATAAGCACACACATTAACCTAGGCATACACAGGATGAAAATCACCAGCATCGTCTCCCACCTCCACATCTTTTCCCACTGGAAGGTCACTGGGGCAGCAACATGCATGGAGCTGTCATCTCCTGTGATGACAAAGCCTCCATCTGGAATATCTCCTGAAGCACCTGCCTAAGCCTGTTTTACAGTTAACTTTTTTTTTTGTCAGAGTCTCATTCTGTCACCCAGCCTGGAGTGCAGTGGCACACTCACAGCCACCGCGGCCTTCACCTGCTGAATTCAGGGGATCCTTCTGATTTTTTTAAGTTTTTATTTTAAATATTTAGGGGTACAACTCAGGGTTAGGTATACAAATGTTCATTATGCAGGTACACTTGTTGATGACGTGTGCCTCCACTCCTCTGGCGGTTTCCCACTACTGCCAATTCCTTTCTTATAGTATTATGATAGTTGTTCAAAGTCCACTTATGAGTGAGAAAATGTGATACTCAGTTCTTTGTTTCTGTGATAGATCACTCAGTATTATAGACTCTAAGTCCATGCAAGTTGCTGTGAAGTTCATAATTTTGTCCTTCTATATGGCTGCATGATATTCCATTGCTATATGTACCACATTTTTTATCCAGTCCCCTTTCAATGGGCAGCATGGTGGGTTCCATGTTTTTGCTATTGCAAATAATGCTGCAGTAAACATGCATGTATAGGTATCTTTTTCATAGAATGATTTGAATTCTTACGGGTATATTCCCAGTAGGGGAATTGTGAGGTTGTACGAGAGGTCAATTTTTAGATCTTTTAGGAATTGCCACACTGTTTCCCACAGAGGCTGTGCTAGTTTACACTCCCACCAACAGTGTAGAAGTGTTCCCTTTTCCTTGCGCCCTCTCCAGCATCTGTTGTTTTTTGAGTTATCGATGATGGCTATCCTGACTGGAGTTAGGTGGTATCTCAGTGTGGTTTTAATTTGCATTTCTTTGATGACTAGTGAGGCTGAGCATTTCTCCATGTATCTGTTGGCTGCTGGTACGTCTTTTTTTGAGAAGTGTCTATTCATACATTTTGCCCACTTTGTAATGGGGCTGTTTTTGTTTTTTTATTGTAGAGACGAGGACTCACCATGTTGCTCAGGCTGGTCTTGAACCCCTGAGTTCAGGCAAGCCTCTCGCCTCCGCCTCCCAAAGTGCTAGGTTTGCAGATGTGAGCCACCATGCCCAGCTGCTTTTTTTGTAGTTTAAATTTTATTTTAGAATCGGAGGGTACACGTGAAAGAGTTGTTACATAGGTATATTGCATGAAGGCAACGTTTTGGCATCTGATGAGCCCGCCCACCCCCAGAGGTGAGCATGGTACCTGATGGATGGTCTTGCATCCTTTATTCCCCTTCTTTAAAAGTGCCCCCTTTAGACTAGACAATAGTTTAGACTTTGTGGGCCACATGGTGTCTGTTGCAAGTATTCAGTTCTGCTGTAGTGTGAAAGTAGCCAAAGGCAATACATAAATGAATGAGTGTGGATGTATTCAAGTAAAACTTCATTTACAAAAACATTGGCAGACAGTCATCTGCGAACGTCTGATCTAGTTGTCCACTTATGCATAACAAAGAAATGTGTGTAACTTGCAAAATGAAGACTATAGCTTTAAAAAATTTTGTTTATAACTATCTAGGTCTAGAACCTCTTACACAAAACTTTTTTTGCATGATTTTTTCAAATTGATTAATTTATCTATTTTCCTATTATTAGATGGTTTTACTATTAGCGGAATAATCCAGGAATGTAACTACAATTCGACTGAGAAAAGATTGTACTTTGTTTAAGACATTTACTGAGTTTTTTTATCATTTTAAAAAGTCACAATACTGTTGGTAATACTACTTATGATCATTGAGTTACCAATACCAAATACTTAAAGAAGCTTCCATTTGTAGATAATGCATTTATATTTATTTTATACATACATGAACACACATGCATGCATTTAGCTTTGACTTCAAAATGTCAAATATAAATAAAAGATGTCAACAATTAAAAAAAAGAAGTGCCCCCTTTAGAAGTGCCTGGAATGTGTTGGTCTCATTCCTGTGCCTATGTGGGCCCAGGGTCCAGTTCCCACTTATAAGTGAGAACATAAGTCATTGTTTTCTATTTATGTGATAATTCGCTTAGAGCGATGACCTCCAGTTGCATCCATGTCGCTGCAAATGAGGTGATTTTATTCTTTTTTATGGTTGTGTAGTATTCCATAATGTACATGCACCACGTTTTCTTTATCCAGTCCATTGTTGATGGGCACTTCAGTTGGTTCTATGCTTTTGCTATGATGAATAGTGCTTCCATAAACATACAAGGGCAGGTGGAGTGATTTATGGTCCTTTAGGTTTAATCTCACTCAGAAGTGGCATTGCTGGGTCAGATGGTAGATCTAATTTTAGTTCTTTGAGAAATCGCCAGCCAGGCTCCGTGGCTCAGCCTGTAATCCCAGCGCTTTGGGAGGCTGAGCTTAGTGGATTGTCTGAGCCCGCGGGTTCGAGACCCGCCTGGGTAACTTGGGGAGACTTCATCTCCACAATAAATCAAAAATTAGCCGGGCATGGTAGCGCGCACCTGTAGTTCCAGCTACTTGGAAGGCTGAGGCAGAACGATCACCGGAGCCCAGCATGTCGAGGCTGTGGTGGCCGGGAGAGGCCACTGCACTCCAGTCTGGGTGACAGAGTAAGACTCCACTCAAAAAAAAGAGAGAGAGAGAGAGAAATCGCCAAACTGATTTCCACAGGGTTTGAACTAGCTTATATCCTTACCAACAGTGTACAAGCATAACCTATTATTTTGCTGTTTTGTTGCTGTTGTTTTTACTTTTTAATAATAGCCATTCTGACTGGTGTGGAATGGTATCTCATTCTACTTTTGATTTGCATTTCTCTGGTGATTAGTGATGGTGAACATATTTTCATATGTTTGTTGGCCACTTATATATCTCCCTTTGAGAAGTGTCTGTTCATGTCCTTTGCCTACTTTTTAATGGGGTTATTTGTTTTTATTCCTAACTAGTCACTTGAGTTTCTTACAAATTCTAGATATTAGGCCTTTGTCAGATGCATAGCTTGCAAATATTATCTCCCATTCTGTGGGTTTCCTCTTAACTCTCATGATGGTTTCTCTTGCTGTGCCTTTTAGCTTGATAAGGTCCCACCTGAGAAATCTAGTTTTCATTGCATTTGCTTTTGAGGACTTGGTCACAAATTCATTGCCTAAGCCGATATCCAGAAAAGTTTTCCCTGAGTTTTCTTCTAAGATTTTTATAGCTTGAGTTCTTATGTTTAAGTCCTTGATCCATTTTGAGTTAATTTTTGTATATGATGATCATTAGGGGTCCAATTTTATTCTTCTGCATACAGTTAGCAGTTTTCCCAATACTTATTGAATAGAATGTCCTTTCCCCAATGTTTGTTTTTGTCAGCTTTGTCAAAGATGAGTTGATCATAGGTCAGTGGTTTTATTTCCGGATTCCTATCCTGTTCTGTTGGTCTGTGTTCTATTTTTGTACCAGAACCACGCTGTTTTGATTACAGTCTTGTAGCCCTGCAGTACAATTTGAAGTGTGATGGCACCAGCTTTGTTCTTTTTTCCGTGGTGGAACAGTGCCAACCAGTCTTCTCCCCTCCTCCACCCATCCCACCAACCTCAGTGCCACCTCTGCCCCTTCAACAGGTGGACCAGAGGAGGGAAGTCACCTCCACAGTTCCCAGCCAGCACACTGCCTCCGTCCCTGCCACCATGAATCAGGAAAGTAGCAAAGAGACTTGCCATTTCTGTTTTCCCACAAATCCCACAGTTAACTTTCTTTTTGTTTTGTTTTGTTTAACAATAGAGACAAGATCTCACTACATTGCCCAGGCAGGTCTTGAAGTCCTGGACTCAAAGTGATCCTTTGACTTCCCAAAGTGCTAGGATTATAGGCACGAGCCATTTCACTCAGCCTAACTTTTTTTTCATATATGTAAAAGGAGTATACTCCAAAGTAATGATTAAAAGCATGGTATAGTAAATGTATAAACCAGTAACATAGTCATCTGTTGTCATTACCAAGTATTTTATATGGTACATAATTGCATGGGCTATCCCTTTAAGTGTCCATCAGTGGATGAATAGAAGAAGAAAATGGGGTATATAAACACAGTGGAATGCTATTCATCCATTAAAAAGAATGAACTTATTTATTGTGCAGAAAATGAATGGAACTAGAGTCATTATCTTAAATTTTAAAAGCCAGGCACAGAAACTCTAATGCTATATGTTCTCGCTCATAAGCAAGTATTTTTAAAATGTATGCACATGAATGTAGAGTGTGGAATGATGGACAGCAGAGACTCTGAAGGGTGAAGCGTGGGATGCAGGCGGATGATGAGAGATTCGTTAATGGTTATATTATTCAGATGATCGATGCCCTAAAATCCCTGACCTGACTGCTACACAATCCAGGAATTAACAAAATTGCATTTGTACCCCATAAATTTGTACAAATAAGAAAAATCAAACTAGCAGATATGTAGGAAGAACAACTCAAAAGATCTAATGTATAACGTAAGGACAAAGATTAATATAATTATATTGGATTAGAGATTTTTGTAAAATAAGTAGATTTTAGCTGCTCCTGTCACATACACAAAAAGTAACTATGTGAGATGATATGTTAATCTGCTTCCCTCTAGCAGCCATTGTACTATCTACATGTATCTATGTTTCTATACATGTCCCATAACATCAAATATATATAATAAAACTTATTAAATGACAAAATATGGAATTTTTAAAAAGCATGAGAGGCTGGGCACAGTGGCTCACACTTGTAATCCCAGCACTTTGGGAGGCAGAGGCAAGAAGATTGCCTGAACTCAGGGATTCAAGACCAGCTTGGGAAACTTGGCAAGAACTCATATCTACAATAAATAAATAAAAATTAGCCAGGTGTGGTAGCAAGCACCTACTTGGAAGGCTGAAGCAGAAGGATCACCTGAGCCTAGCAGATGGAGGCTAAGACAAATTGTGATTGCGCCACTCACCCTAGCCTTGGTGACATAGTGAGACTCCAACTCAAAAAATAAAAAGTAACTTTGAGAGGCTGAGGCAAGAGTATTGCCTGAGCTCAGGGGTTCGAGACCAGCCTGGGCAACTTGGTGAGACCTCGTCTCTACAATAAATCAAAAAAATTAGCCAGGTGTAGTGGTGAGCACCTGTGGTTCCAGCTGCTTGGAAGACTGAGGCTCAAGGATTGCCTCAATCTAGCAGGTCAAGGCTGTGGTGGCCGTGAGCATGCTACTGCACTCCAACCTGGGCAACAGAATGAGACTCCAACTCAAAAAATTTTTTTTTAATTTAAAAAACAAAAAATAAGAACCCCTGGAAACTTTCTTCTTCAACAGGCCATTCTCATCCTTAAACCTGGGAAGTATTTCTCAAGTTGTTCTTCATTCTTGGATCTCTTTCAGTGAAGTGAGTATCATCCTTCAACAAGCAAGAACTGGCTTTGGACTAGGTAGATGTGCAACTACTGTGACAAAATAAATTATAAATAATAGAATTACCATATTATCCAGTGATTCTATTTCCTGATACATATTCAAAGGAATTGAAATCAGGTGTTCATTGCAGCACCACGATATGGGACTATATAGCCAAGATATGGGAACAACCTAAGTGTCCACAGATGAATGGATCAAGAAGATGTGGTATATAGATAAAATGGAATATTGATTGTTCAGACAGAGAGAGAGAGAGAGAATCCTGCAATAGACAACAGCATGAATGAGCCTGAAGAACATTATGCTAATTGAAATAAGCCAGTCACAGAAGGAAAGACACTGCGTGATCTCACTTACATGTAGAATCTAGAAATAGAAAGCAGAATGGTGGTTGCCAAGGGCTGGAGGAGGGAGAAATGGGGAGTTGCTGTTTGACGGGCATAAAATTCCGGTTATACTATACGGATAAGTCCTAGAGATCTGCTGTACAACATTGTGCCTATAATCAACAATACTGTATCATACTTTTGAGAATTTAAGAGAATTGCCTGGAGTTGTATGTTCATTGCAACACTATCCACAATAGCAAAATCATGGAACCAACCTAAGTGCCCACCAACAATTGACTGGATAAAGAAAATGTGGTATAAATATATCATGGAATACCGCACAGACATAAGAAAGAATGAAATCATGTCCTTTGCAGCACGGAGCTGGAGCTCATCATCCTAAGTGAATTGTCTCAGAAACAGAAAACTAAACACCGCATATTCTCACTCGTATGTGGGAGCTAAGTGGTCACCAAGATGGAAATAGACACTGGGACACCCATAAGGAGGGAGGAAGGGAAGGTCAAGGTTCAAAACTACCCCTTGTTAAGTGATAAGCCCCTTCCAGACATTCCTTTGCTTAGATTGCAGTAGACTCTGAGGCGCCCGTCACTCTCCTGGTGGGCTCTATGTTGGTTCAAATGTGTGGCTCCCATGCCAAAGTTAATTTACGCGCAGTGACTGTGTAAACCTAGCTTATCTGACATTCCACTCTGCCCGTTTAGACGTTTCCCGTCAGTCACAGGCAACTGAGCTAGAGCCCACGCAAACCAAAAAAATAAACCAACCAATCTCAAGCACCCCTGTCCCTTGACATCACCGCGGACTTTATTGGGGACTGATTATGCAAGGTCCGCGGACTCCAGTTTCTACGTCATGACCTCTTCTGATTGGTTAATGTTGCAAGCCTCGGAAAAACCAGCCCCTCCTTCTGTAATTGTGCATAAAAACTGCTTGCCATACGGATCGGGGCTCTCAAGCCCGAGCCGCTGCGACGGTTTCCGGTTTGTGAGCCCAGACTCCAAACTGAATAAAGACCCTCATGTGTTTGCATCGGAGCTGGCTCTTTGTGGTCTCTCGGATTTAAAATC
>NW_007256247.1:50104-79381 GCF_000164805.1 Carlito syrichta | reverse complement strand
CTGCTGGGGGATCCAGGTGTGTGTGAATCGAGTACTGTGTGGTGGTGGGTGGTGGGTGGAAGACGCTTTTGATCCGAGCATCCACCCGACAACGGGGGCATCTGTTATGACCAAGACTGTCCCGTACCGAAATGAGCTACCTAAATTCCTAATCTGGGCTACAGCTGGTCAAGAACGATTCCGTGCCTTAGCACCCATGTGCTGTCGAGGGTCGGCTGCTGCTGTCATCGTTTATGGTATCACGAAAGAAGAGACATTTTCAACATTAAAGAATTGGGTCAAAGAGCTTCGACAGCATGGCCCACCTAATATTGTAGTTGCCGTTGCAGGAAATAAGTGTGATCTTATCGATGTGAGAGAAGTCATGGAGAGAGATGCTAAGGACCACGCCGACTCCATTTATGCCATTTTTGTAGAGACCAGGGCAAAAAACGCGATAAACATAAATGAACTCTTTATAGAAATTAGTCGAAGAATTCCATCCGCTGACGGCAATCGGCCATCTGGCAGTAAGGGCTTCAAACTCCGGAGACAGCCTTCAGAGCCTAAGCGAAGCTGCTGTTGACTGAGCCCCAGCCTCTCAGACTCGATGGTGAAGTCGGTGGTCCTGAAAGTTAACAGGAAGGCTGGGGTCCCTGCCACCACTTTTCACCTCGCCAGTCTTGAGTCTTCTTCATGCAAAAAGGATTCACAGAAATTGACTGGTCTGTTCTCTCTTCAAAGACTGCAACCGTGATGTTTCAGTCTGTGGACTTCTGTTATGTAAGGAATCTCTAGTACAAACGGACTGCATCGTTGGCTTCTGACCTCGCTGGAAAGGAACATATGATTGTGTGGATGGGAGAATTAAATTGCTGGGTAGTTTTGTAATCAAGATTTTATGTAACATTTGTAAAGGGAAAATTAGCACTTTGCTGGGTTTTGAGGGGAAAGAAAAAACCTTGTGAAGATGACCATTTCCTTGGTTTCTGTTACCACTGTTAGAGGGAGTTGTAACCTTTAAAATGTGGTAGGATATTATAAGTGGAGAGATGGCAATTATTACTTGAAGGTAAAATGGGTTATTTATAGGACTGATGGAAACGATTTCATCTCTGCCATCTCTAAAGCGCTTTTCATTGAGTATGTTAGCCTGGAACACGTACAGAAAATTAACAGTGATGATAGCAGATGTCTGGCTCACACTGGCATTGCTTCTGAGCCTGTCGTTTATGTGTCACCAGACACATTATTGGCACCTTTTTAAATAAGCTCTCCTGATCAGGATGGTGTGGTAGAGAAGCTACTTGGAATAAATTGAATTGCATATGTTCTAAACTGAGTAGCAGTGGCTCTAAAAAGAAGAGAGAAAGAAAGGGAAGAAAGTGGTGCAATGCTGTCCAAATATTTTTATTTAATCCAAATATTTTAGCAGGGAAGAACAAGTATCTGTTGCTTCACATATGTAAAGTTGTAGTCTATATTTATGAGACCATTGCTTAAAGATGATAAATTATGTAACATAAAAAAAGAATCTAATTCCATCACCTATCTGGCAGGAGTCAGAGTTCCACTTTGTCACTCACGTCCTGCTGTGCTGCCCAGTTTCTAAGGCCACAGACCAGTACTGGTCCATGGCCTGGGGTTGGTGGGACCCTTGACCTATGGGATACAATGTTCACTCTCTGGGGAATGGGCCACCTGAGACTTAATCCCCACCACTACACAATATGTCCATGTGACACACATGCATGTCTACTCCCTGAATCTAAAATAAAAATGAAAAAAAAGGAATGTGAGAGGATAGGTCTTATGTGAAATGTACTTATCACAATTTTAAAAATCCACTCGCCCTTTTTCTCAGCTGACAGCAGGTCCAACAGATGCTGAAGATGCCTCAGCCATAAACTCTTGAGTTACCTCTGAAAGCCTTAAATCGCAGCACTGGGCAGTTTCACACGTGCGGCTACAAGCCCCTGTGTCTCTGGTTTTGCTGTCTGGGCATCTTCTGGCTCAGCCAGTTTGTAGTGTGGAGCAGCCTGGATGACAGGGGATTTAACACCCCCAGGGACCACCCTCAACAAAGAGACATGGAGTCGATGGTAAATACCCAAGACCCCTCCCCTCAGTGGAATTATTCTGCGGGTGAGTTCTGTGTGCTACCCCAGAGGAGCTCCAGCAGGACTGAGCCCTCTGTTGCTCACAGAGGAAATCTGCTTGTTAACACACTCCTTTTCTGCTTCACTTTCCCCACTCCTGGGACCAACTGCCAAATAAACCTCTTGCACCCAAGTGATTCATGATCAGAACCTGTTTTGAATCCAAATCAAAACTGCTAGTTCCACTTGGCCCCTGTCACATCAGAAGCCTTGAGTCTCCAAGAATTCAGGGATCCTTACTTCTCCTAGATTATTGTTGTTTTTAGAGACAACCCGGTTTTGTCATCCAGTGGCATGATCATAGCTCACTACATCCTCAAACTCTTGGCCTCAAGTGATCCTCCCACTTCAGCCTCCTAAAGTGTTGGGATTATAGGTGTGAGCCACCATGCCCAGCCCTCTTCTAGATACTAATCAAGGAAGAAAATCAGAGGCTATGTAAAAATTATTTGGAAGTCGGATCAAAAGCATTTGTGCTTAGACAAATGGGTGGAGAGTGGCTGAAACCCAGGACTCTGAAAGTAGAAATCTGGACTTTGGCCCTAAAGAAGATAGAATGACAGAGGATCCCCTGTTTCTCTCTCCCAGTGTTCACTGATGCTTTCCTGGTGCCAGAACTCGTGCCACCTAAAAACTCTGAGATGCTCCCAACACATTCAGCCCCTGGATTCCAGATCAACACAGACTAGAAAACTGGTTCTAGAAAAGAACATAGGACTAGCTCCACCCTACACCAATTTCCTACAGGAAAAAAATTGTTACTTTTGATAACATTTTTATAAAGTCATATCAAAAGAAAAGTCTCTTTTTCTTCCTGAAAATATCTCTCTTTCCTCTTTGTCTCTCTTGCTTTCCTTCTCTCACTACTCCTTCTATAACTGGGTTCAGAATTCCTGGGAGAGTTTGGATGAGTGATACCAATGTCATACCACAGCTTTGAGTAAAATACATTTTCAGGACCACGGACAGTAGCAAAGGTACACTCAGCCTCTGGACTTTTCAGCTGTTTCCCTCTACCTCTGGGTTCAAATTGAAAGTAATTTTAATTTTTAAAAAATTATCAAGGATTAGCATCAACTCATATTGCTGCCTATCCATCATAAAGTCATTCTATGAGGACCCACAATTAAGCTCATGAACTTGCCACCACGTGCTTATGTGGGCAGCACTGTACAAACAACTCAGTGAGGTTTCATAGCCTTGATATATCAGGGTCTCGCAGCTGTGTTCGTGTCGGCGTGTGGTGGTGGTCTTGCTGAGTGGTGTTCATTATTGTTGCATGTTTTTGTATACCACTGCAAGAATGTCAGAGCTTGAATTATAGCAACAAATATTAAATGTCTTGTTAAACTTGGCAAGAATGGAAGTGAAATCAGGGACATGTCAGGCCAAGTTTATGGGGATAATGCTATGAACAAAACAGCAGTGTGCAAATGGATTAAATATTTTCTGAGGAGAGGGAAAGTGTCACTGATGAAGAGAGGTCAGAATGGCCAGTAATGAGCAGAACTGATGAAAACATTGCAAAAAATTCATCAAATTGCGCATCCCCATTGTTGACTGTGAGAAGCATAACAGCCAAATAAACATTGATAGGCAGCCAGACTCAGTGGCTCAGCCTGTAATCCCGCACTTTGGGAGGCTGAAGTGAGTGGATTGCCTGAGCCTGCGGGTTCGAGACCCGCCTGGGCAACTTGGCAAGACCTCATCTCTACAATAAATCAAAAAATCAGCTGGGCGTGGTAGCGCATACCTGTAATTCCAGCTACTCGGCAGGCTGAGGTGGAAGGATCGCTGGAGCCCAGCGGGTCGAGGCTGCAGTGGCCAGGAGTGGCCACTGCACTCTAATCTGGGTGACAGAGTGAGACTCCAACTCAAAAAAAAAAAAAATCGATGGGGAAACAGCTAGAAAAATCTTAACTGAAAATCTTGGTATGAGAAAGGTGTATGCAAAAATAGTCCCAAAGGAGTTCTTGCATCACACCAATGCACCAGCTCACACAGCACTGTCTGTGAGGGAGATTTTAGCCAATAAACAAAGAACTGTATTAGAGCATCTACCTCACCTGATCTGGCTTCCAACAACTTTTTTTACCCAAAGATAAAGGAAATATTGAAAGGAAGACATTTGTATGACATTCAGGACATCAAGGGTAATACAATGATTGCTCTGATGACCATTCCATAAAAAAAGCTTCAAAATTGCTTTGACAAGGGAATGAAGCACTGGCAGTGGTGCGTAGCTTTTCAAGTGAAGTACTTCAAAGATGACTGTAGTGATATTCAGCCGTGAGGTATGTAGCACTTTTTCTAGGATGAGTTCACGAACTTAATTGTCAGATGTCATTCAAAGTCTTTTTTTTTTTTTGAGTTGGAATCTCACTCTGTTGCCCAGACTGGAGTGCAGTGGCCGCTCCCGGCCACCGCAGCCTCGACCTGCTGGGCTCCGGCGATCCTTCTGCCTCAGCCTTCCAAGTAGCTGGAACTACGGCGTGCGCTACCATGCCCGGCTAATTTTTGATTTATTGTAGAGATGAGGTCTCGCCAAGTTGCCCAGGCGGGTCTCGAACCTGCGGGCTCAGGCAATCTACTCACCTCAGCCTCCCAAAGGCGAGAGATTACAGGCTGAGCCACCGAGCCCGGCTTCATTCAAAGTCTTAAACGCAAGACCTTGTTTTTGTTTTGAAGCTGACCTCGCCATAGAGTTGCAGTCCAAGAGATATCTGTAATTATCTCTTTTTTTTTTTCTTTTTGAAATCAGTCTCACTGTGTCAAGCTGGAGTGTGATGGTACAATCATGGCTCACCACAGCCTCAACCTTCTGGGCTCAAGCAATCCTCCTTCAACCTCCCAAGTAGCTGGGACTGCAGGTACATGCCACCACTTCTGGCTGATTTTTTGTTTTTATTTTTTGTAGAGATGAGGTCTCACTATGTTGCCCAGGCTTGTCTCAAATTCCTGGGCTCAAGTGATCCTCACACTTCAGCCTCCCAAATTGCTGGGATTACAGGCATGAGCCACCACACCCATCTGTAAATAAGGCAATTCTAATACTTACTAAAGTCCCTAAAATGATTCCAAAATGTATCCTACATAGGAAAACATCCATTTCCTGTTCATTTTCTGCCTTCCTAAAGACTCAGTAATTCCTACTATAAAGTATAAACCTCCAGAGAAACTCTCAAACACAGACCTGAAAAAGTGTCTTTTAGGGTTGTCATTATAATAAATAGTTACCTAAATATCCACCCAGAGTGACATGAAAAAATAAAATGTGATATATAACTATACATTAAAATGAATGAACTAATTCTACATTGTTCATTCATTTTAGGAGAGTTACTATTCTTTGAACTATGTCCATAGCTGTGGACAGATCTCAAAAACCTAACATTGAGAGACAAATGACAGGGGACAAAATAAAATATATGCCCAATATTATTTATGTATTTTTAAATAAAATTATATTTATATGGACATACAAATATCTATATAAATATGTAGACAGTCAATTGGATGAATACACAATACAAATACAACTACCTATGGATAGGAGGGGAGAAAAATGAACTAGACTAAAAAACAGAGGTCTACCCTTTGATTGATGAAGAAGCTAAACCATGAAATGAGGAGTAAAATCAATCAATTCAAATCAATTATAGGCACTTTATATTTAAATCTAATTAAAGAGACCGAGAAAGACATGTGTGTCTCATTTCTCCGTGGCCACCCCCCAAAGATTTCTTCTTCCTATACAAGAAGAAACCAAAAGATCCAGAATTTATTTATTAAAAAATCATATATTTATTCGTGCACATTTACACTTCGGTCACCTTCGAAGTACTCTTCGTTTGATGCAATACACCTATAAAGATGCTTCTTCCTCTGCTCGAAACTTTTTTTGATCTCATCAATTTTGGTGACTTTTAGAGCTTCTGCCACCTTTTGTTTCTTCTCTTCCACGTTGGCAAAACATATCCCTTTGAGGATTTTTTTCATCCTGGTAAACAACCACAAAAAGTCTCTTGGGTGAGATCAGTGAATAGGAAAGGTCATGCCATTTTTGGTCAAAAACTGCTGAACACTCAGTGCTGTGTGGGTAGGTGTGTTCATAAATTACCCATGATGAAATGGCCAAATGCATTGAAAGAGTCTCCAAAAAAATTTCACTGAAGCCAAATGCAGCCTCTTAAAATAATGCTAGCTGGTACATGATGCCAGTGGGTTCCTAGAACACTTACCTAGTGGGGAAAGCCTGTGCTACAAGGTGCCTGCCCTCTAAAAGTTAATTATGGGATTTTTGGGGGGTGCCCATAATATATATGTGTGTACACATACACATACAGAGAGGGTGACAGAGATAGAAACAAAGAGAGAGGAAGGGAGAATGAGAGAGAGAAAGAGAGAGAGAGAGAGAACAGAGGAGAAAGAAAGGGAGAGAAAAAAGAGAAAGGGAAAAGGAGAGACAGACAGAGAGAATGGAGGAGAGAGACAGAGAGGAAGGAAAGAAAGAGAGGGAGAGAGAGAGTCCATTTTTATATCTTAATCTCATTGGAACCTCACTTTGATCCTACAAGACAGGTCCTACAATTATCTCCATTTTTATAGAGGAGAATACTGAGGCTTGAAGAGTTACTATTCTTTGGCTGAGCACCTTAGTCCATTCAGACTGCTTTTAAAAAACTGCTGACTGGGTGACATAAGCTTCTACACTTCTGGAGGCTAGGAAATCCACAGATATATTTCTCTCTCTCCTATTTGTTCTGCTTCTCGGGCGAATCCTAATACAACCTCCTAGAAATTGATCAGAAAAAAGACCAACAGCCGGGCTCGGTGGCTCAGCCTGTAATCCCAGCACTTTGGGAGGCCAAGGTGAGAGGATTGCCTGAGCCCACTGGTTCGAGACCAGCCTGGGCAACTTGGCGAGACCTCATCTCTACAATAAATCAAAAATTAGCTGGGTGTGGTAGCGCACACCTGTAGTTCCAGCTACTGGAAGGCTGAGGTAGAAAGATCGTCGGAGCCCAGCAGGTCGAGGCTGCGGTGGCCCGGAGCGGCCACTGCACTCCACTCTGGGTGACAGAGTGAGACTCCAACTCAAAAAATAAAAAAAAGATCAACAAAAGGAAAGGAAAATTGGCAAATGATTTGAAGAGATAGTTCACAAAAGAAAATACAAATGTTCTTTAAACATTAGGAAAAAAGCTAGGCATGGTGGCTCACACCTATAATCCCAGCACTTTGAGAGGCCAACATAGGAAGATTGAGTCCAAGAGTTTGAGACCAGCCTGGGTAACATAGTGAGACCTCATTTCTACAAATATATATATATATATATACACATATATATATTAGCCGGATGTGGTGGCGCATGCCTGTAGTACCAGCTACTCTGCAGGAGGATAGCCTGAGCTCAGGAAGTGGAAGCTGCAGTGAGCCATAAGCATGCCACCATACTCAAGCTTGGGCGAAAGAGCGAGACACCAACTCAAAAAGAAATTGGTACTTCTCACTCATAGTCAAAGATGCAAATTAAAATCATGCTGGGACACTATTCTTTTTCAGGTGTCAAAATGACAAAAGCAAGTTCAAGACAATACTTTGTTGGCCAGGCTTCTGAAGAGAGACGTTCATGCATTTCTAAGAAGACTGTAAATTAGTACTGCCCCTGTGGAGGAAAATTCAGTAGTATCTATTAAGAGGTGGCCTTTGCCCACCAGTTCCACTTCTGGAATTCATGCCACAGATACACTCATGAGCATATAACATGTGTGCAAAGTATTCATTTTAGCAAAGACCGAAAACTTCCATTAGTAGAAAATTAAACCTGTATGATAACTACTTGTCTACCTAATCCTGAATTGCACCTTACATCTTTAAAATAAAATTAAATTTAAAAAAAGAAAATTAGTTATGTAAATTATGGCCCCATCAATAAAAAATTGGTTACATAAATTATGGCACCATCAGAGCTGGGCACAGTGGCTCATGCCTGCAAAGCCAGCCCTTTGGGAGACCAGGGAGGGAGGACTGCTTGAGCCCAGGAGTTTGAGACCACCCTGGGCAACACAGCAAGACCTAGTCTCTATTTTTAAAAAATCAAAAAGTTAGCTGAATACAGTGGTACACGCCTGTAGTCCCAGCTACTCAGGAGGCTGACACAGAAGGATTACCTGAGCCCGGGAGTTGGAGGCTGCAGTGAGCCGTGATTGTGCCACTGCACTCAGGCCCAGGAAACAGAGTGAGATCCTAACTAAAAAAAAAAAAAAAATGATGGCATCCTCAATAGAAAGTTGGTTACATAACTTATGGTACTATCCATTCAATGGAAAATAAGGAGCTGCTAAAAAAATAGGAGATTTTAAAAAATCACCAAGCCGGGCTCTGTGGCTCAGCCTGTAATCCCGCGCCTTTGGGAGGCTGAGGTGAGTGGATTGCCTGAACCCATGGGTTCGAGACCCACCTGGGCAGGTGAGACCTCATCTCCACAATAAAAAAATAAAAAATTTGCTGGGCTTGGTAGCGCGCGCCTGTAGTTCCAGCTACATGGAAGGCTGAGGCGGAAAGGATCGCCGGAGCCCAGCAGGTCGAGGCTGCCGTGGCCAGGAGCAGCCACTGCACTCCAGTCTGGGCATCAGAGTGAGACTCCAACAAAAAAAAAAAAAAATCACCAAAATGAATTAAGAAATGCAAAAAATAAAAAAGAGAAATACAAGATGCAGAACAATAATATATTATTATTATAGTCTTTTGTATTATTATAATATTTTATTATATTATTATATTGTATTATATTATATTATATTATATTATATTATATTATATTATATTATATTATATTATATTATATTGCTAAGAACTGAAGGATGGGGGCCTGGATTGAGGGAAGACATTTCATTATTTAATTGCATAACTATTTTCTTAACCAAGAGTTACTATTACCCATTTGAAATGTTAAATTTTGCTCAGCCTATAATCCCGCGCCTTGGGAGGCTGAGGTGAGTGGATGCCTGAATCCGCAGGTTCGAGACCCACCTGGGCAACTTGGTGAGACCTCATCTCTACGATAAATCAAAAATCAGCTAGGCATGGTAGTGCGTGCCTGTAATTCCAGCTACTTGGAAGGCTGAAGCAGAAGGATCGCCAGAGCCCAGCAGTCGAGGTTGCGGTGGCCGGAAGCGGCCACTGCAATCTGGGCAACAGAGTGAGACTCCAACTCAAAAAAAAATGTTAAATTTTTTAGAGAAACCAGACCATAAGTAGTGACTCATGCCTGAAATCCCAGCACTTTAGGAGGCCAAAATGGGAGGATTGTTTGAGGCCAGAAGTTTGAGCCTGGGCTACAGAACAAGACCCCAACTCAAAAAAAAAAAATTATTTTTAGAAACCAAAAGACCAATGAGAGAGAAGGTGAAAATAAAAGGATTCCAGGAGACTGGATTCTTGGACAAACAGAGATAAGGGTCACAACACAGACACCCCAAGAGTGAAGAACAGAGAGTCCCCCCAGAATCCCCACCCAGAGTGAGCTTGTAGAAATAACAATAGACTGATGCAGATGAAGCCCTTTGTGCATCTGATAGGAAGGCATCCTTAAAACTCTGGTGCCAAGCAGAGTGCCTGGCCTGTGGCGGGTGACAGAGAAGGATTTGATTAAATAATTCATTCCATGTCTGTTTATTGATGATTCATTACTTTCCAGGAGCCTTCCTTAATGAACCAGTTTCTGCCAGAATGGAATGAATGAATGGACGTCTCAGATTCAGGCATCCAAATGCCCTATGGAGAGCTGGGACCCCAGACCACCCTGCCTGGGAACTGCCATTCTGGGCTGGAAGGGGACACTTGGGAAGTGTCCTAGTGAGAGTAACTCCCTAGTGGCTGCTCTGTCTCCTTCCTGCTCTGTCTCCTTCCCCACTCCATGGTCCCAAAGCACTCCCCGCCCCCAGAGAACAGGTTGCATGGGGCAAAGAGGAGAAACAAAATAATTAGCATTCTCCTCCTTAATGAGGGGCCATAGGGATGGGGCCCCCAAGAGCCTCCAAGCTAAAAGTATCCTGCTGTGACTCTGGTTCCCCACTCACCTGCCTCAGGCTGGGGGTGGGGGCACATGTGAGTTCCTCCCATAGACATCAGACCCACCCCAGCGGCCACTGTTATGTGGCCTGCCATGCCCTTCCTGGGAGCTTAGTGCTGACCTCAGGATCCTCTGTTGGCTAGAGGGAAAGGGATTTGCCGACACCCACCCTTGGTGATGCCATTCTGGTGAGCAAGTGAGGGCTGGGGAGGTGGGGGACTGAGCTGAGGGAAACAGGGATGTGGAGAGAAGTCTGATTTTTGTTTTGTTTTGTTTTGTTTTTCCTGGATGCTCAAAGAAAGAGACAGAAGGGATTGACTCCATTCTAGACTATCTGAGTAGACAAAGGACACAGAGGACAGACCCCCTGTGGCACACGTGGAGGAAAAGCAAGTGGGGCTTGCAGGACACCTGCACAAAAAAAAGAGACACTAAACGACAGGTTTTAAGGCCAGATGTAGTGGCTCACGCCTGTAATCCCAGCATTTTGGGAGGCCAAGGCAAGAGGATTGCCTGAGCCCAGAAGTTTGAGACCGGCCTGAGCAACACGGTGAAACTTCATCTCAACAACAATTCAAAAAAATACCTAGGCATAGAGTGTGTGCCTGTAGTGCCAGCTACCTGGGAGGCTGAGGTGAGAGGATCGCCTGAGTCCAGGAGGCCGAAGTTGCGGTGAGCCATGATCGTGCCACTGCACTCCAGCCTGGGCAACAGAGTAAGACTCTGACAATAAATAAATCCCAAATTCAACTCTAAAAATACTCAAAAAATAGCATAGGGGTTTGCTGGGGTTTTCTTGGGCTTACAAAGGAGATTATGCTGCCAACCTTCAGCAAACCTTAAATCTTTCTGAAAACTAATGTTCCCTGGAAGGCAGGGAGAGAAGAATTTAAAATGCTTGCAACTGAATGCTTTCCCTTGCATGATTGACAGCACAGGACTTAGCTTTGAAATGCCTCACCTCATAACGGGATGAGAACGGTTATACTCAGAGAGGCAATGGAGTGTGAGAGCGGAAATGAATCTAAATTCAAATGAGAGATGGAGCAAGCTGAGTGCCCCAACAGCTCTCTCAGCCTGTCTTCTCATTGTAAGTTTTAGCTAACACCTTCTCCCTCTTGGCGTTGTGAGCCCTATACACAAATAACCTGACTCCTAAGAAGATTCAACCATTACACATATCTTCATTGTCAAAAGCAAAATTAAAATGTAGGGATGAATCTCTACATTTCCATTTTATTTGGGATATAAGAATTGCTATTCAGTCTGGGTGCAGTGGCTCATCCCAGCACTTTACGAGGCTAAGGCAGGAGGGTCGCTTGAATCCAGGAGTTTGAGACTAGCCTGGGCAACACAGCAAGACTGCTTCTCTACAAAAAAGATTTTTGAAAATGAGTTAGGAATGGTGGCGTGTGCCTTCAGTCCCAGCTACTTTGGAGTCTGAGGCAGAAGGATCACCTGAGCCCAGGAGGTCAAGGCTGTGGTGAGTCATAATTGTTCCACTACAGTCCAGCTTGAGTGACAGTAAAAAAAAAAAAAATTGCCATTGAGAGCATACAAACAGTCTGGATAGTCTTCAGTATGCCTGAAAAACAATGAGAAGGTTGGGGGTTTTATAAAACTAGAAATATTACGTGTGGCTTTGTAAGAAATTCTATCAGTGTTAGTAAAGTTTGGAGGAGGTGGTAATCCCTGATTGGTGATTGGCGGTGGGAAAAATTAGTCTTAGCAGAGATTGTTTCAGCAACTACTAGGTAAAACTGGTCTCAGGTTACAGCAGGCAGTTTCAGCAGCTGGTCTTGCAGAGAGTCACATTTTTGGAGCAAGGTTATATACTCCCAGTATTTTCCAACTAAAACTGTGTTTTAGTTGGGTATGCCAAATGGCCCAGTTCAAAGCAACCAGTTTCCCCATCATTAAATTCCTCAGAGATATTCTTGTGATCAACTGATTTTAAAAGAGAGGGCCCTAGCCAGGTATGAATGGAGGTGAGCAGAGGGAAATCCTCTCTTTTTGGGAAAGAGATAATATGAAGGTTTTACTTGGTGAGTCATATATGCCATGGTGTTGTTTGTTTTGTTTTTGTTTTTCCATCTCATCTACTTTTCATAAGAGAATGGAGAGTGTCTGGTACCCAAAATGTTCTCCATAAATGTTCATTAAGTGAGATGAAGGAGAATTATGCCCACCAGGTGATGGGAACCTGGAACGGCCAATGCAGGCAGGCTTTGGTCATCTTGTGTGCTGCTTCTAAGTCCTAAACTGTTGAAGCCAAAGCAGGAAAGAGTTCAACAGTTGCCTCTGACTATGAAAGCTCTTTTTTTTGTGAGTTGGAGTCTCACTCTGTTGCCCAAGCTGGAGTGCAGTGACATGCTCGTGGACACTGCAGCCTCGACCTGCTGGGCTTAAGTGATCCTTCCACCTCAACCTTTCAAGTAGATGGAACTACAGGCATGCACTACCACGCCCAGCTAATTTTTGATTTATTGTAGAGACAAGGTCTCGCCAAGTTGCCTAGGCTGGTCTTGAACACCTGGGCTCAGGCAATCCTCTTGCCTCGGCCTCCCAAAGTGCTGGGGTTACAGGTTTGAGCCACTGCACCAGGTCTTTTTTTTTCCTTTCCTTTTCTTTTCTTTTTCTTTTTTTGAGTCAGGGTCTCACTCTATCATCCAGGCTGGAGTGCAATGGCACTCTCACAGCCACCACAGCCTCACCTTGACGGGCCAGGGTTATCCTTCCACCTCAGCCTTCCACGTAGCTGGGACTACAGGAACACACCACCATGCCTGGCTAATTTTTTAAATTTATTGTAGAGACGAATTCTCACCAAGTTGCCCAGGCTGGTCACAAACCTCTGGGTTCAGGCAATCCTCTTGCCTCTATTTCCCAAAATGCTGGGATTACAGGTGTGAGCCACCATGCCTGGCTGAAAGCTCTCTTTCAAACCTCCGCTTAACCAGCATTCTGGGCTCATTCATGATTTATATTTCCTCTGTGGCTCCAGTATGTTGATTGATCATGGTTAGAAGGCTGCTTACCAACTCACCCAAGCATTTCTGCTTTCATCAGTTGAATCCTTTCAAATAATCCCAAGCCTGATTGCTCTGGGTGTAGTTGCTACTGCAACTGTATCATTTAGTTAGATGCCATGTAAATAAAAGAAGAGAGAGAGAGAAGAAGAGGAGGAGGAAGAGGAGAAGGAGAGGTCAGGCATGGTGGTTCATACCTGTAAGCCCAACACTTTGGGAGGCTGAAATGAGAGGATTGCCTGAGCTCATGGGTTCATGACAAGCCTGGGCAACTTGGTGAGATCTCATTTCTACAAACAAACAAACAAAAAAATTAGCCTGGCATGGCAGTGAGCACCTGTGTTTTCAGCTACTTGGAAGGCTGAGGTGGAAGGATCACCTGAGCCCAGCAGGTCGAAGTTGTGGTAGCCATGAGTGTGCCACTGCACTCCAACCTAGGTGACAGAGTGAGACTTCAACTCAAAAAAAGAGGAGGAAGAGGGGAGGAGAGGAGAAGAGAGGGAAGAGAAGAGGGAAGGAACGACAGAAGGGAAGGAGAAAAGAGGGAAAGAGAAAGAAGAAACACAGAGATAGAGAGCAAGGGAAAGAGGGAGAGGAAGAGAGAAAGGAAGAAAAAGATATGGTTTTATGCAATCCAAGTTGAATGTTTTGCAACACTTAATAAAAAAAATTTTTGACTGGGCTCCATGGTTCAACCTGTAATCCCAGCACTTTGGGAGGCCAAGGTGAGCAGATTGCCTGAGCCCGTGGGTTCGAGACCCGCCTGGGCAACTTGGCGAGACCTCATCTCTACAACAAATCAAAAAATTAGCTGGGCGTGATAGCGCATGCCTGTAGTTCCAGCTACTCGGAAGGTTGAAGCGGAAGGATTGCCAAAGCACAGCAGGTGAGGCTGCGATGGCCGGGAGTGGCCACTGTACTCCAGTCTGAGCGACAGAGTGAGGTTCCAACTCAAAAAAATAAAATAAATAAAGTAAATAAGTAAAATAAAAATTTTTCACTTACTCCTAGCCTCATTGTTGCTTTTGAGAAGTCAGCCATCAGTCTAATTGATGATACTGCATTGCTGGTATGCCTTTTCTCTCTGGCTGCTTTGAAAATCTTTTTATCTTTGGTATTCTGCAAGTTCATTACAGTATGTTTAGGTGTGTATTTATTTTTTACTTACCTTTGTAGAATCTGTTTCTGAATCTGAGGATTTATGACTTTCATAATTTGGGAAAATTTTCAGCCATTTACTCTTCAAATATTGTCTGTTTCTGTTACCTCCTTTCAAAACTCCAATTTGATTTATCACCTTAGCTTCCTTGTCACTTAATCTTTTTATCTTGTATTTCTCTTTTTTCACTCTGTGCTATAGTCTGAGTCATTTCTTCAGATTTGTTTTTCAGTTATTCATTTTCTCTTCCATTATCTCAAATCTGTTGTTCAGGAATACTAAGGACAACTGGACGTGGTGCCTCACACCTGCAATCCCAACACTTTGGGAGGGTGAGTTGAGAGGATTGCCTGAGCCCATGGGTTCATGACCAGCCTGGGCAACTTGGTGAGACCTTGTCTCTACAACAAATCCAAAACTTAGCTGGGCATGGTGGCACGCACCTGTGGTTCCAGCTACTTGGAAGGCTGAGGTGGAAGGATTGCCTGAGTCCAGCAGGTTGAGGCTGAGGTGGCCGGGAGCATGCCACTGCACTCCAGCCTGGGCAATAGAGTGAGACTCCGACTCAAAAAAGAAAAACATACTAAGGAATACATTTTTAACATTTAGACATTCTACCTATTTAAAAAATCTACCTAGTAAAACAAAAATGAATTACTTTTTTAAATTGCTGTCACATCAAAGAGATATCTGCACTCTTACGTTCTTGCAGCATTAGTCACAATAGGAATTAACCAGAGTGTCCATCAATGGATGAATGTGGAGAGAAGATGTGGTATATGTACAAAATAGAATACTATGCAGCCTTAAAAAAGAAGGAAATCCTGCCATTTGAAACAGCATGAATGAACCTGGAGGGCATTATGCTAACTGAAATAAACCAGGCACAGAAAGACAAGTACTGCAGGATCTCACTCTTATAGACAGCTAAAACCCTTGAGTTCATAAAAGCAGACTATAGAATGGTGATTACCAGGAGCCAGAGGGTAGAGGTGATTGGGGAGATGTTGGCCAAAAGGTATAAAATTTCAGTTAGACAGGGGGAATAAGTTTCCTATTGTACAACCTGGTGATGATAGTTAATAACAATGTATCACATTCTTGAAACTTGCTAAGAAAGAGATTTTTAAGTGTTCTCGTCACAAAGGTAAGTATGTCAAATAATACTTATTTAATCAGATTGATTTAGCCATTCCACTATATATACATATATAGTATATATGTATATAGTAAATATATATAAAATGTGTGTGTGTATATATATATATATATATATGCATATTTCAAAACATATTGTACATGATAAATATCAGGGGTACCAAAAAAATGTGTACACATTTTAAGGATATTCACTGTAATCAGAAGTGTCTGGAGGCTGAAAGTAACCACTTTGAACACCTCTTGTAATTGCAGAAGTCAAATGTGACTTGTATTTATTTTATTATTACAATGTTAATACAATTTTTTCCTTTTTTAAAATGTGTATACTTTTTTGGCACCTTCTGTATATATCATGTTTTGCCAATTAGAAGAAATAAATAAACTTTCTTGAACAGTGTTGTTGAATTAGGTGTGAGCAAGATAATTGAAAACAATCTGGGCATAAAGTTGTAAAAATCTGAAAGGCTTCTGTGCCCAGATTGCTTTGCCGGCATCCCTAATTTTTTGTTCCACCTTAATCAAACCAGAGCATACACTAGATCACTGGTGTGGTTTAGACAAACTCTGCAGATCGACCATCAGTGCAACCATATTCAGAGAAAAACACTTCTGATTACAGCAAATATCCCTTAAAATGTGTACACATTTTTTTGGTACCCCTGGTATTTATCATGTACGTTTTGAAATATACAAGTATATATACACATACACACATTATATATATATGTGTGTATATATATATACACACATATATACTATATATGTATATATAATAGAATGGCTAAATCAATCTAATTAACATAAGCATGGTGGATAAATTTTTATAATTAAGTAAAAATGTGAAAAGTGTGTTTGTATACATACATCTCTCCATCCTTTAATGGGAATTTTTTTTTTTTTTTTTGAGACTGGGTCTCAGTCTGTCACCCAGGCTGGAGTGCAGTGGCACAAACTGGTCCTCACCACAACAGATGACAGAGTCTACTGTCATGATCATGTGGTAGCAGGTGATAGAGTGTTGCTGATAAATTGAGTTTATCAAAAGTAGAGGGAGTGTTATTCATCTTTATGCCCTCAGTCCCTAACACAAAATTTTTGTTTGTTTATTTAATGGTTTGTGTTTTTTGTTGTTTTGGTTTCTGTTTTGGTTTTGAGTCAGAGTCTTGCTCTATGACCCAGGCTAGAGTGCAGTGGCACAATCAAGGCTCACCATAGCCTCAATCTTCTGGACTCAGGTGATCTTTCTGCCTCAGGCTCCCAAGTAGCTGGGACTACAGGTGCATGTCACCACACCCAGCTAATTTTTTATTATTATTATTTTGTAGAGACAAGGTTTCTCTATGTTGCCTAGGCTGGCCTTGAACTCCTGGGCTCAAGCCGTCATTTCACCTCAGCCTCCCAAAGTGTTGGGATTATAGGCATGAGCCACCACACCTGGTCTTTGTTCTGCTTTTTAATTTATATAATTTTATAATGCACAATATGTTGTTTTGAAGATGTATACATTGTAGAATGGCTAAATGGAGCTAATTAACATGAACATTATCTCACATACAGATGGCCCCGACTTAGAATAGTTGGACTTGCAATTTTTTGACTTCACGATGGTGCAAAAATTATATACCTTCAATAGAGACCCATACAAACCATTCTGTTTTTCACTTTCAGTACAGTATGATAAAACAACTTTGGGTTAATCTAACTTTGGGTTAGATTATTTTGCCCAACTGTAAACTAAGGTACGTGTTCTGAGCATGTTTAAGGTAGGCTAAACTAAGCTATGGTGTTCAATAAGTTAGGTGCATTAAATGCATTTTTTTCCTTATGATGTTTTCAGCTTAATGACAAGCTTATTAAGATATAATCCCGGGGGGGAGGGGGAGGGGATTAACAGTAGCAAATATCTGTCTGGGGCTGGGAAAACACCTCTTATCAACAGGGTGTCTGAATGAAACGTAATTGTACACCTAACCCTTAACTGTACCCCACAAAACTATAATAAAAATACTGATTAATTATTAAAAAAAAAAACAAAAAAAACAAAAACAAACAAAAAAAAAGATATAATCCCATCACAAGTCAAGGAGCATCTGTACTTACCTGTTTTTGTGATGCGAAAGCTCAAAATCAACTCTCAGCAATTTTCAAGAGTACAATGCATTGTTGTTACCTATAGCTGCCACATTGTGCAATTCATCTCTTAACCTCATGACTCCTCTCTAACTGGACTTATGTGTCCTTTAACAAATGTCTTCCTAACACCCATCCCCCTCCCCCAGTCTCTGGTAATCACCGTTCAACTCTTTCAAATGAGTTTGATTATTTTAGATTCCACATAAAAGTGAGGCCAGTCGTATTTGTCTTTCTATACTTGGCTTATTTGAGGTAACACAGTGTCCTCCACGTTCATTTAGGTTGTCACAAATGACCAGATTTCCTTTTGTTCCACAGTTCAACAGTATTCGTGTGTGTGTGCGCGCGCGCGTGTGCGTGTGTGATGTGTTCTTCACCCATGTGTTCATTTTTAATACAAAATTAATGTTAAAATTAAATCTTGGCCAGGAGCAGTAACTCAAGCCTATAATCCCAGCACTTTGGAAGGCCGAGGCAAAAAGATTGCCTGAGCCCAAGGGTTTGAGACCAATCTGGGCAACTTGATGAGACCTCATCTCTACAATATATCAAAAAATTGCCAGGCATGATAGCTCACACCTGTAGTTCTGTTTATTTGGAAGGCTGAGGCAGAAGAATCGCTTGAGCCCAGCAGGTCTACGCTGTGATGGCCGTGAACATGCCACTGCACTCCAACCTGGGTAACAGAGTGAGACTCTGACTCAAAAAAAAAAATTAAATCTTTTGGGCAGAAGGATGAAAGGGAAGAAGGGAGGGAGAAAAAAAGAGGGAGAAATAAGAAAAAAGAAGAGAAGAAAGAAAGAGATAGCCAGGTCCCTTTGCTGTACAGGGTTTTGATTTAGGTTTGATTCTGCTCGATTTTGCAATCTATGAAACGTCACTCCACTGAAGGGAAATATGGTTGATTATAGACAACACTTAAATTGTGACTATGAACAACTAAGGGCTTTATTTTATTTTGTTTAATTTTAGAGTTGTAGGATACATGTGAGGATTTACTACATAAATGAATTGCATGCAGGTGAGGTTTGGGCTTCTAGCAGGCCCTCTTGCCCCTGATAATGGACCTGGTACCCGGTGTGTGATTGTGTGTTCCTTATCCCTCCTTTCTCCCTCCCTCCCTTTATGAGCAGTGTCCAGCGTCTATTGTTCCTAACTTTCTACTTTTTGATTCAGAGTGCAGTGGCAGATCATGGTTCCCCGCAGTCTGGACTCAGTGGATCTTTCCACCTCAGCTTCCCAAGTAGCTGGGACTACAGGCACATGCCACCACACCTGGCTAATTTTTTTTATTTTTTATTTTATAGAGATGGGGTCTCACTGTATTTCCCAGGCTAGTCTTGAACTCCTGGGCTCAAGCGAATCTCCAAGTCTCAGTCTCCCAAAGTGCTGGGATTACAGGCATGAGCTACCACACCCAGTTACGAGTCAAATCTGTAAGACCAAACATCCCTGATGTGGATGACTCGGCTTGGGTAGAAACAGAAACCCACTGAAGATAACCTGAGGATAACGAAACACAAAGGAATCTGATGGGTTTGATAGATTTTCACAGATAAACCATAGAGGTCTCAGGGGTAACCTGGGACAGGAACTCCATCTCTGACTCTCAATTTTATGTGACCTCCCTTCCCTCTCTGCTCCCACTAGACACAGGCTGTACATGGAACCAGAAAACCAAACAGAAGTCTCAGAATTCTTCCTCCTGGGACTCTCTGAAAAGCCAGAGCACCAGCCCCTCCTCTTTGGGATGTTCCTCTCGACATACCTGGTCACCGTCTTTGGGAACCTGCTCATCATCCTGGCCATCATCACCGACTCTCGCCTCCACACCCCCATGTACTTCTTCCTCTTCAACCTATCGCTGGTTGACATCTTCCTGTCTTCCACCACCGTGCCCAAGATGCTTGTGAACATCCTGACTCAGAGCAGAGCCATCTCCTTCACAGGATGCCTTACCCAGATGTACGCCTTCCACCTGTTCGGCACCATGGACAGCTTCCTTCTGGCCGTGATGGCTGTGGACCGGTTCACAGCCATCGTCCACCCGCTGCGCTACTCGACCCTCATGAGCCCCCGTGTCTGTGGGCTGCTTCTGGGGGCACCGTGGGTGATCACCAACCTCCAGTCTCTCATACACACCTGCCTCATGGCTCGGCTGACCTTCTGCGCTGGCTCTGAAATCTCCCACTTCTTCTGCGACCTTATGCCCCTGCTAAAGCTCTCCTGCTCTGACACGCACACCAACGAGCTGGTGATCTTGACTTTGGGCATCCTCATGGGCCTCAGCCCTCTCTTCTGCATCCTCCTCTCCTACACTTGTATCTTCCGGGCCGTCCATGGGATCCCCTCCTCCCAGGGCAAGTGGAAAGCCTTCTCCACTTGCGGCTCACACCTCACTGTGGTGTCACTGTTCTATGGGACCATCTTCGCTGTGTACCTCCAGCCCACGTCTCCCACCTCCTCCCAGAAGGACAAGGCAGCTGCCCTGATGTGTGGGGTGGTCATCCCCATGCTGAACCCCTTTATCTACAGCCTGCGGAACAAGGACATGAAGGCAGCCCTGAGGAAGCTCATTGGCAAAGTGGCCTCCTACAGGTCCTAGGACAGAGCTGTTCCTGGGCACCTGTCATGTTCCATGACCGCTGTTGGGTGCTGGGGACACAGGGATGTGCCCCATCCCTACCTGCAAGGAGTTCGGCATCTGATGGGAAAGAGAGACACGTAAACAAATCCTTCCAGGACAATGTAGTAAAGGTGTTAAGGACATGAATGGACGCCTGTCATCCCAGCGCTTTGGGAGGCCGAGGCAGGAGGATTGCTTGAGCCAAGGAGTTTGAGACCAGCCTGGGCAATATAGCGAGAACTCGCCTCTACAAAAAATAAAAATGAAAAAGATGAATGAAGTTCTGTGGGCATCCAAAGGGGAGCTGTGCATTTTCCATGTGATTTACACTCCCCAAGAAGATCAGAGTGGCAGGAAAGATATCAAGGAGGATCACTGGAGCCAAGGAGCTTGAGGTTGTAGTGACCTATGATCACACCAGTGCACTACAGCCTGGACAACAGAATAAGATCCTGTCTCTATAAATAAACAAACAAACAAACAAACAAGTAAATACAACACAACACACACACACACACACACACACACACACACACACACACACACACACACAAAGGGGGGGACCCAAGAAAAATGGAATTATTTTTTGAGAGTGTGCTCCTTGTAGTACAGGCACCCTCCACTAGGAGAGTATTCTAGGAACCCATCAGCAGCATCAGTGTACAAGTTAGCACCGTTGTGAAAGAGACTGCGTTTGGCTTCAGTGATTGTTTTTGGAGATACTTTCAACGTGTTTGCCTTTTTCATGGTGGGTGATTTACAAGAACAACCTGCCCACAATGTGCTGAGTGTTCAGCAGTTTTGACCAAAAATGGCATGACCCCTGTGTCCCACCCTCCCTATTCACCCAATATCACCCCACGTGATTTTTTTTATGTTTCCCTGGATGAAAAAAGTCCTCAAAGGGAAAACTTTTGCCAATGGGAAGATGTAAAACAAAAAACGGCAGAAGCACTGAAAGGTTTCAAAATTGACGAGTTCCAAAACTGTTTTGAGCAGTGGAAAAAGCACCTCAATCGGTGTATTGCATCAAAAGGAGAATACTTTGAAGGTGACTGAAGTTTAAACATGTAAAAATAAATACACAAATTTTTATAAATAAATTCTGGGTTTGGGGGCATCCTCCATGTGTGTGTGTGTGTGTGTGTGTGTGTGTGTGTGTGTGTAGATAGAGAGAGAGAAACAGTTCATGTATTAACCAGTTATATCATTGTTTCCTATATGTTGGGGAATAACTTTGTGGGATTTGGGGGGGTTGTTTGTTGTTTTGTTTTGTTTTGCTTTGAGTAGGGGTCTCACTCTGTCGCCCAGGCTGGAGTGCAGTGGCTTGCTCACGGCCATCGCAGCCTCAACCTGCTGAACTCAAGCGATCCTTCCACCTCAGCCTTCCAAGTAGCTGGAACTACAGGCATGCACCACCACACCTGGGTGACAGAGGTGGTATAGAGACAAGGTCACATCTTGTTGCTCATGCTGGTCTCGAATCCCTTGGCTCAGGCGATACTCTCACCTCCACCTCCCAAAGTGCTGGGATTACAGATATGAGCCACCATGCCTGGCACTCCTGCCAACACCTTAATCTCAGACTCCTAGACTCCAAGATTGTGAGAGAATAAATTTCTGTTGTTTCAGCCACTTAACTTTGTCAAGACATCCCCAGGAAACAAATGCAGTTAGTTTAGGGAACATTGGCATCCTGCAAAGTCTATGCCCAGACACATCCTCTCAAGTTTATGACCAAACATGTTCTGATTAAGGGACTTCAGGTAATAAAAGAAAAGAATGAGGAATTAAAATTGCACGGACAGCCTGGGCAACACAGCAAGACCTTATCTCTACAGAAAATCAAAAAATTAACCAGGTGTGGTGGCATGTGCCTATAGTTCCGGCTACGTGGGAGGCTAAGGCTGAAGGATCACCTGAATCCAGGAGGTCAAGGTTGCGGTGAGCAGTGATTGTGCCACTGCACTCCAGCCTGGGGACAGAGTCAGACTCTGTCTCAGAAAATAAAATAAATAAAATTGCATGGACTCTTTTGCTGGGTATCAGTGTGATGACAATAGCAATGCTGACAGCTGAATGCTCCAGAACCTTCTATAATCCATGTGGGGAGGGGTATATGGGAAGCTTATTGATGACTGCTGAGAATTATTACAGCCACAGTCCTAAGCCCTTCATATGCACCATCTCATTGCATTTTAAACAACATCCCTACAAGTTCAGTTGTATAACCCTTGTTTTTACAAAAGAGGAATCTGAGGCTTGACATGGGAAGCCACTGATAAATGGTAGCCAAGGTTTGAGCAGAAGCCGGGCGTGATGGCTCATGTCTGTAATCCCAGCACTTTGGGAGGTGGAGGTGAGAGGATTGCCTGAGCCCAGGAGTTTGAGACCAGCCTGGGCAACTTGGCAAGATCTCGTCTCAACAATAAATCAAAACTTTAGCCAGGTGTGATGGCATACACCTGTGGTTTCAGCTACTTGGAAGGCTGAGGTAGAAGGATCAGCAGGTCGAGGCTGCAGTAGCCGTGAGCGTGCCACTGCACTCCAGCCTGGGTGACAGAGTGAGACTCCAACGCAAAAAACAAAACAAAGTTTGAGCAGAGAACCCATTTCAGATCCCCAGATCTTGATAAGAACATACACTGTTTAGAATGCTTAGAGTCTAGAGCAGAAGTCTGTAAACTATAGTCCACAGGCCAAATCTAGCCCACTGTCTTTATTTATATGGCCTGTGAGCTAAGAGATTTTCATATTTTTAAGTGGTTAGAAAAAAATTAAAAGAAGAATATCCCATGAAAGATTAAATGTATATAAAATTCTGACTAGGCATGGTGATGCATGCCCGTAGTCCCAGCTACTCCAGAGGCCAGGGCAGGAGGATCACCTGAGCTCAGGAAATTGAGGCTGCAGTGAGCTATGATTACACCACTGTACTCCAGCCTGGGCAACACAGCAAGACCTTATCTTTAGAAATGTGGCATGTCTGTAGTTCTAGCTACCTGGGAGGCTGAGATGGGAGAATCACTTGAGCCCAGGAGTTCAAGACAGCAGTAAACTATGATTCGGTTATTACACTCCACCATGGGAGACAGAGCAAGACCGTGTCTCAAAAAAAAAAAACAAAAAAAACCGTAGGCAGGGTGCGGTGGCTCAAGCCTGCAATCCCAGCACTTTGGGAGGCCGAGGCGAGAGGATTGCCTGAGCTCAGGGGTTCAAGAGCAGTCTGGGCAAATTTGTGAGACTTTGACTCTACAATAAATGAAAAAAATAAGCCAAGCATGGTAATGTGCACCTGTAGTTCCAGCTACTTGGAAGGCTGAGGGGAAGGATTGCCTGAGTCCAGCAGGTCGAGGCTGTGGTGGCCGTGAACATGTCACTGCACTCCAGCCTGGGCAACAGAGTGAGATCCTGACTGAAAAAAAAAAAGGCACATCACTGGGCTGGATGGGGGTCCTGTAGAAAAACTGGGACCCAAACAGTCTTTGAGGTCAGAGACTCAGGAGAATCAGATCTGGGGTGCTTCTCTGGTCCCTGCAGTGGCCAGGGTCCTGAATGGGGCCTTCCAAATTCCGCTCTAAAACCTTTGAAAGAATCTAAGGTATGATTAGAGAAAGCAGCCACAAGGTGGCAACAGTGCCGTTTCACAAAATCAATTTAAAGCGCTTTTTTTTTTTTCCTCCCCCTTAAACATGTATTCTAGCTGTGAACCGGCCCAGTTTCACAGGCCTCACATGTAGACTTTCCCAAGAGAGAACAGCATGCACAAAGTTTCTGTGGCAGGAGGGAGACTGGGTTGTTCAGAGAAATCATGGAGACTGGTGTGGCACCCAGCTCGGTGACAGGGCAGTTGGACGTGTAGGGGCTGATAGAGGGTGACAGGAGTCACATGGTCTGTGCACCATGGAGATGGAGACCACCACAAGGTTTGAGGATGGGGAGGGCTTGTGCTTCAGCTGAGGATTAGAAGTCAGTAAACTTTTTATCAAGGACCTAGTAGTCAATATTGTCAGCTTTAAGGACCATATCCGTTATAATAACAACTCTGCTGTCTAGCCTGAAAGTAGCTATAGGAGTGGGTATGGCTGTGTACCAATAAAACTTTATTTATAGACACTGGAATAAATGCCATATTTCATGCCACAAAATGTAATATTGGGGGTTGTTTTCAACCATTAAAAAAATATTTAAACTATTCTTAGCTCCAAAGTCAGATTTGCCCTGAGGTCTATAGGTTACCAACCCTAGTACAGATAAAGAGGAGTGACAAGAAGCATGGAAACCAAGAAGGACTGAGAAGTGAGAGATGTGGTGGGTTGAATCCCACCAGTTAAAAAAAGAGATGGTGCCCCAGGGCCTTTGCATATGCTGAGAGTTCATGTCTGCTTAGCTTTGACATTTCAACACAAACCACACTTTCTCAGGGAAGCCTTACTCCCATGCCCTACCCCAGCTATGTCAGGTGTCCTGTTACACTCACAATCCTCTCATTCTCCTCATCACTGTAGTGATTTATTCTGGTTTGTGTAATTATTTGATTAATGTCTGTTTCACCCTTTTGACTGTGAGCTGAAGGCTGAAACTACGAAAGGAAACCCAAAAATCAGAAGTATCTTTTGGAGGGCAGGCCCCTTGTAGTACAGGCTTCCCCCACTAGGCGAGTGTCCTAGGAACCCTATGGCATCAGTGTACCAGCTAGTGTTGTTATGAGAAATGATTTGTGGAAGAAACATCCCAAGTTGTGGCAAACAGGTGACTGGTTCTTCCACCATGACAACACACCTGCCCATACCACGTTGAGTGTTCAGCAGTTTTTGGCCAAAAACAGCATGACCCCTGTGCCTCACCCTCTCCCTGTTCATCCGCTCTTGCTCCAAGAGACTTTTTTGTTTGTTTCCCAAGATGAAAGAAGCCCTCAGAGGGAAACGTTTTGCTGAAGTGAAAGATATGAAACAAAAAACGACAAGAGCACTAGAAGGCATCAAAATCGATGAGTTCAAAAACTGTTTTGAGCAGAGGAAAAAGCATCTCAATAGGTGTATTGCATCAAAGAGTACTTTGAAGGTGACTGAAATTTAAGCATGGAACACTAAATACACAATTATTAATAAATAAATTATGGGGTTTTCTTGCCCAATTCAGTGCCTTTGTGATTAGTATGGTGACTGCTCAAAATATATTTGTTGAATGAATGAACAAGGAGGCCATGTGATGGAAAGACACTAGGATGCCAGATGGGATGGACAAAGTAGGCTGGGTTGGAACAAAGATTCTGCAGTCAAGGTTAAGTTGTTGCAATGTGAGACGTAAACTCCTCCTCTGACACCCTCAACCTTCAGCAAAGTCTTTCCCAAACCCAGATGTTTCTGCTGAAAACAAAGAGAGGCCAGCTGCCTCATCCCATAGAGCAGGACTGGCAAGAGGGCAAAACTATTTAATTTGGCAATAACGGGACACTATCAGAAAATACTCTTCTGGGGATTCTCCAAAATCTCAGCAGGGATGTTGGAAGGGTGTTAGAGTCAATCTTACCTAGATCTAAAGGCATAGCGTGCTTCTGGTCAGTATTAAGAGTACAAGAACACTTCTGTTTCTCCATGAAAATATTTTATTTTCTTTTAGAGACGAGGTCTTACTGTGTTGCATAGACTGGTCTCAAACTCCTGGGCTCAAGCAATTCTCCTGCCTTGGCCTCCCAAAGTACTGGGATTACAGACATGAGCCACTGTGCCCAACCCTCCGTGCAGAATCTTATTGAGTAATTTGAAACAATTCTGGAGATTCAGGCACTGAAGCTCTGAGGAAAGGTGACCATCCAGGGTCACACACCAGAACAGGGGCAGAACAGGAGTATCCAACCTAGCCTGGTATGACCCCCAAACCTGTCCCCCATTCCATCATGATTCTGGATGACCTCCCAGGTGAGTAACTTGCCCAAGGTCAGGCTGCAGTTTGGAACAATTCAAAGCCTGTACCCAAGAGGAAGGAGCAGCCCTATGAGAGGCCCTGGGGAGTGACAGGTGGACAAACTGGAGGGAGCGGCTACTTCCAGCAAAATGTGAGAAGGACTTACCGCACTTTGGGCTGAAGGTCCCAGCAGCACATCTCTATTCCCAAATGTCCATATGCCAGGAACCTAGTGGGTCATGGGGGGTGATCCCATCTCTGTAAACCTGTGTGATTGGGAGTCCCCAAGACCAGGCTCAACTTCAGTGATTCATTAGAAGGACCTACAGAACTCAGCAAAGTTGTTATACTCATGATTGTCACCCAGGTGAGACCATGCCCAGCCTCAGGAAACTGCTTTATGATGAGTTGATCCCCTCTCTCCCTCTAGCTCCCTCTACTCTGAGTTCTGACATCTGGCCAAGAAGCCCTGAATAGACTGGGCATTCACCTCCTTATCCTGGAAGGTGCTGGATATAAGTGGGCCTCCAGTGTGAAACAACTGGGAATGACAACAGGAGATGGAGGAAGCTTGTTCCCAATACCTTCTGTGTCTTCCATGTCTCAAGGACTAAGGATCCCAGAGAGCTGGCAGGATGGAGAACTTAGCCCCAGAGACACATGCCCCACCCCCAGAGCCTTGATAACAGCAGGATTTAGTCTTCCTTTGGACAAATGAAGAAACTGAGGCTCAAAAGAGAGAATGTCTTTGTTTGAGGCTCCCCTAGAAGCCAACCCTGAGATAAGGATTCGAGTCCAAGTAGTCTATTTGAGAAATAAATAGGAATTACTAGAAGTGGAGCGGATATGTGAGTTGGGGAAGGGAAGGAAGTCAGTAAATAGCATATTGATAAGCAGGTTTCCACTGTGGGCAGCTGGAGCTCAATCCTGTGGGGACCACAGGGGGTCAGTGTAGAGCATACACCTCAGTCATCCCACAGTGTGGCAAGGGAACTGGGGTATTTATCCACCAACTCCTACTGTCTGCCACAGAGGTGCAAAGCTCTGCTCAAACCTGGCCAGAGCCTCTACCTCCATTTGGTCCTTCAACAAATTTTATTTTGTGCTGGGTCCTGGTTGATCTATCAGGCACCAAAAGCACAGCACATCAAGCCTACAGCCAACGACAATATTTGGGGGAAAGAAAGTACACACATACACACACACAGAGGCTCCAAAATCTGTACAACAACCAGCAAAATCCAGAAGAATAAGCATACAAACTTCATTAAGTGTGAAATTTGGTATTAATAATCATTTCATTACATACAATTTGAAGATAATTTATCCTCACATGCCAAGAATCTCTGATTGCTAAGAAAGAATCATAGTCAGTCGTGAAATAAATGGGCTACAGGTAGGCAAATAAATACAACAGGAAAAGTACAGAAACCCTGTCAAAAATATTTACAAAAAATGATGATAAATATGTGGGTGTGATATGGGTGGGAGCAAAGGCTGTTTTTGTCTCCAAATCAGCCCCTAGTGCCTCTTAGCCTCTGGGATACCCCACTAGGACCCCAGTCCTACATCCCCTGTAATCAATCTGTGAAGAAGTGATGTCTTGACCTGACCTCTCACCTTGACCCTGTCAACAATTGCCGCAAAGGTATCTGGGCTGGGATCTCATAGGAACAAGTGTACCCCCACACTTTTCAAGACTGATTCCTCCCAAATACACACATCCAAGGAGAATGAACAGCACCTAAGAGATATGTAGGACACCACCAAGAATAGCAACATATGCATAATGGAGTCCCAGAAAGAGAGAAATTAGCAGAAAGAACATTTGAAGAAATCATGGCCCAAAATTGATGAAAGACATGAATCGACATAATCAAAAATCTCAACACACTCAAAGAAGGACAAACACAGAGAACAATACCAAGACACATTAAAACCAAACACGCAGCCAGGCATAGTAGCTCACGCCTGTAATCCCAGCACTTTAGGAGGTGGAGGTAAGAGGATTGCCTGAGCCCACAGGTTCAAGACCAGCAACATGGTGAGAACTCATCTCCACAATAAATAAAAAAATTAGCTGGGTGTGGTGGCGCATACCTGTGGTTCCAGCTACTTGGATGACTGAGGCAGAAGGATCTCCTGAGCCCAGCAAGTCAAGGCTGTGGTGGCTGTGAGCATGCCACTGCACTCCAACCTGGGTGACAGAGACTCCTATTCAAAAAATAATAAATAAATAAATAAAACCAAACACATACAACCTCCTCTGTCCAGCCCTCCTGGACTCCCTTCTATTCAGGTCTCCATCATCTAACATATGAGCTCTCTGAACATTCAGCAGTGAAGAAGACAGAAAAGCATCATCTGGTAGAGCCCTGGTCTAGACAAAGAGGCAGATAAACTAGAAGAAACCACTGGAACCATTAAATTCAAGCTGTGGCAAGTGTTAGAAGAAAAGAAACAGGCCAGGCTCGGTGGCTCAGCCTGTAATCCCAGCACTTTGGAAGGCCGAGGCAAGTGGATTGCCTGAGCCCATGGGTTCGAGACCCGCCTGGGCAACTTGGCAAGACCTTGACTCTACAATACATCAAAAATTAGCCAGGCATGGTAGCACGCGCCTGTAGTTCCGGCTACTTGGAAGGCTGAGGGGGAAGGATCGCTGGAGCCCTGCAGGTCAAGGCTGTGGTGGCTGGGAGCATGCCATTGCACTCAGTCTGGGTGACAGAGTGAGTCTCCAACTCTAAAAAAAAAAAAGAAAAGAAACAGAAACAGAGTGATGTGGTAATAACTAGACAGCAGTGGCGAATAGGACGGGCCTCCTGAGGACTTAAAAATTGAGAGAGAGGCAGGGAAACTCTCAGAAGAATCAGGGTTTCCCAGGCAGAAGGAGCTATATGTGCAAATGACTTGAGAAAGAAACAGTTTAATGCAAAGAAAGACAAGAAAGAGACCACGGTAAGTGAATGGGATGCACAAGATGAGACCAGAAGTCTTTTTTTTTTTGAGTTGGAGTCTCACTCTGTTGCCCAGACTGGAGTGCAGTGGCC
>NW_007256247.1:49768-50084 GCF_000164805.1 Carlito syrichta | reverse complement strand
CCTTCTCCCGCCTGCGGGGCCGAGAGAAACTTCCCCGGAAAAAGTCAGACGCGAAGGAGCGCGGTGAGCTGGGATCGGTAGGGCAGAGGGGCGCCGAGCCCCGCCCGGCCTGAGAGGGGGTCCCCCGGCCCGCAGGAGGGACGGCTGAGGGGGTCAGGGGAGCCCCGCGGGGCCCCTGTGGGCCGGGGCGCCTCGAGACGGGGCGGACAGGGCTGCGGAAAGGAAGGGGCTGGGAGGGAGGGGGGCGCGGACCGTTATGTGCGGCTGGCCTGCGATGCCAGCGCTGCGGACTCCTTGGGAGGCCCGGGAGGGGGCC
>NW_007256247.1:47816-49748 GCF_000164805.1 Carlito syrichta | reverse complement strand
CTCCGGCAATCCTTCCGCCTCAGCTTTCCAAGTAGCTGGAACTACAGGCGGGCACTACCACACCCAGCTGATTTTTGATTTATTGTAGAGATGAGGTCTCACCAAGTTGCCCAGGCGGGTCTCGAACATGCGGGCTGAGGCAATCCACTCACCTCAGCCTTCCAAAGGCGCGGGATTACAGACTGAGCCACCGAGCCCAGCGAGACCAGAAGTCTTGTTAGGTCATGGTGATAATCTATTTCATTCTAAGTGGAGAGTGGAGTAAGCAATCACAGGAAGACTATTCAGCAGGATTGTGCCATAATCTGATTTCAATTTAAGTCCACTGTGGGTGCTATATGGAAAATGGAATACAGAGGTGAGGCAGGTTGTATTTTCCCAGATATCTACCATCCCACAGCCTCTTGTGCAAGGTCACCTTGACATGCCTCCCATTGAAAGAGGTGAAGCTTATGTCACCTATCCTTGAACCTGGTGCTAGAAGTGATGCAGCATGAATGACACCTGAGACTAGGCCAGTAATGCAGCTTCTTCCTTGTTCGCTTTTTGAGCCCTAGGGTGTGGAGTGTAGTTGTTCCATGAGATCTTACTTCACCACAGAAAAGAATTTCAGAGCAAGTCCAAAGTATAGTTTAAGACAGAATTTATTAGAAAGAAAAAAAGAGCCGGGCTCGGTGGCTCAGCCTGTAATCCTGCGCTTTTGGGAGGCTGAGGTGAGTGGATTACCTGAGCCCACTGGTTCGAGACCCGCCTGGGCAGGAAAGACCTCATCTCTACAATAAATCAAAAAATTAGCCGGGCGTGGTAACGCGCGCCTGTAGTTCCAGCTACTTGGAAGGATCACCAGAGCCCAGCAGGCTGAGGCTACGGTGGCAGGGAGCGGTCACTGCACTTCAGTCTGGGTGACAGAGTAAGATTCTGACTCAAAAAGAAAAAAAAATCTGCAGCCTCAATCTACTGGACTCAGGTAATCTTTCCGCTTCAGCTTTCCAAGTAGCTGAAACTACAGGCATGTGCCACCATGCCCATCTAATTTTTTTATTTTTATTGTAGAGACAAGGTCTCACCATGTTGCCCAGGCTAGTCTCAAATCTGTGGGCTTAGGCAATCTTCTCGCCTCAGGACTTTTTTTTTTTAAATATCTCAATGTTTACCCTATTTTAATTTCGATCTGCCTAAAAAAAAAAAAAAAAAAAAGAACTCACCTATCTGTGTCTAAACTGTGCTAACTACCCTGCCACATGACTATCCCAAGGCCATCATGCTGGGAGAAAGCTCAGGCCACACGGAGAGGCCCATGTAGGTGCCCTAGTCCACACCCCCAGCCGGCAGCTGGTATCAACTGCAAGACCTGCCAGTGAAGATGCCTCCAGAGAGTTCAGGCCCCCACCTCCCATTTTTTGAGTCAACTTTAGCCTCGAAGTCTTCCCAAATGAAAATAAAGACAAGCAATGCCAGCTCTACCTTGTTCAGATTCCTGATCTACCACGTCTGTGATCATCGTAAAATGGCCGTTTTGCACCACTGCGTTTGGAGATGGTTTGTTAAACAACCGGAGTAACTAGAACTGGGGAGCAGGGGGGAAGAGAATTGGGTCGGAGAAGGAGGGGAAAGAGTGGCATCAGGGAAACCAAGGATGGTGGGGGGAAGAGGTTCATTGAAAAGACCGAGGCGTCAGGTGGAGGCAGAAGATGGGAGGGAGGAGAGGAGCTGTGTGCAGGATGAGTTTTGGAGACAGACCCAAGAGAATTTGCTGAATCCCCTAGAAAGGGTGGGTAAGAGGGAAGTCGAGGCCTGCACCACCCTAATCGGAGCTGGAGCCGAGAGCAGGGCAGCCCAGAGCCCGCATCCCTCTCCTCCTCTCCCCTCCCAGCCCCAGGCGACTACATCTCCCAGCATCGCCCGCTCAGGCCGCGGGAAGGGGAAAAAAAA
>NW_007256247.1:24281-47784 GCF_000164805.1 Carlito syrichta | reverse complement strand
AGGAGGGGCGAGAGGCCGGGACCCGGGGGCTCAGTCCGGCCGGGCAGGGGCCACCGGGAGCGCTGGGAGCGCGGGTCGTGAGCCGGGGGGCGTTCTCCTGCGAAGAAGGGGAGGGCGGCGCATCTATCACCGTAGCCGACCGCCGCCCCAGCCAGTGACTGCAGCTGCTTCTGCCTTAGCCCAGGAAACTGTCCCTTTTATACAGACGGAGAAACTGAGGCACTGAGCAGTTTGGTAACGTGCCCAGGGCCAGTGAAGTGAGGATGGTCAGGGCTTTGGACTGTGCAGCCAACAGACACCACGGGGAGGGGGGAAATCAGAGGTGACCAGAGGAGGGGTCAGCAGGCTAGCAAGACGAGACCTCAGCGAAATGGGAGCTGTGTAGAAAAGGGGGTCCTGGGACGGAAGGAGTTAAAAGGAGGCCAGACCACTCCATAGACCTGACTCCTCCCGCCAGGCCTTCCCAAAGATTCCCAAGGTTCCCAGGGCAGGGAGAAGGGACGAGGATGCCCATACACAAACACACACAGGAAACAGCCCAGGATGTCGGGGAGGAGAGGGGGGAGCAAGGGGGAGCCCAAGACATTGACGGTCAGGGGTCTGGGCGGAGGTACAAGCCCACCAGGATGGGGGCAGAGTTTGGAAGCGAGGAGGGAGGACTGGGGGTGACATGCCACAGGGAAGAGAAATCCAGGCTCCTGTGAGCTGTGTGCTTTTCTGTGAGACTCCCCAATGCCTCCCTGAAGGTGGTTGTCTTCCTATTTCATAGGAGGGCACTGAGGCTCAGAGAAGAAAGGGGCTTGCTCAGGACCACCCAGATGCGGGGTTCCATGGCAGGATTAATGAGAGCAGTGGGGAACTGGAGACACGATGCCTAAGGGCCCCAGGAAACCTGACTTGGACCCCTGAAGCTGGAGTGACAGAGTTCCCTTGGGGATGCCAGGGACTGAGATGGGGTGTGCCCTAAGCTGGCAAATGATGAGATCGCTAGCCTGTGGCCGCCCATTCCAAAGAAAACAGCAGGCCCCAAGCGGCAATGACTTATTAGGGGCTCCGGCAGGGCTGGACCTGACATCCTGCCAGCGATCAATTGCATGGGGCTGCTCTGGGGGTCGTGGGGGGCTGGGTCTCATTCCCCTTGCTCTCCACCAGGCCGCCCAGCCCAACGTCCAGAGCCCAGCCCTCCAGAGCCAGAGCCCCAGACCCCCGAAGGGTCCCAGGCAGGAGCAGAGGGGCCCCCCAGCCCTGAGGCATCGCGGAGCCCAGCACGGGGAGCCTACCTGCAAAGCCTGGAACCCAGCAGCCGCAGATGGGTGCTGGGGGGGGCTAAGCCACCTGAGGAAGCCTCTTCGGGGCCTGGGGCACCTGGCAGCGGGGAGCCCGCCGGAGAGATCTGGTACAATCCCATCCCTGAGGAGGACCCCAGACCCCCAGAGCCTAAGCCCCCAGGGTCACATCTGGCCTCGGTGGAGCCTGAGGGCCTGGCCCCCCAAGGTGAGCTCAAGTCGCATACCCCCTCGCCCCAGGTGACCACAAACCTCGCACCCCCTCCCTTTCCCCAGGTGAACACGAGCCTCACCCACCCTCTCTCTCTCCCCTAGATGAGCACAAGCCTCACAATCCCTCCCCCCAAATGAACTCAAGCCCCAGGCTCTTGCCCCAAGCCCAGGTTTCTGGGCCCTGAGGTCCCCTCTCCGCACAGGTGCAGTCCCTGCCAGCCCCCCCACCAAAGCCTCCCGCACCAAGTCCCCGGGCCCGGCCAGGCGCCTCTCTATGAAGATGAAGAAGCTCCCGGAGCTGAGGCGCCGCCTGAGCCTGCGAGGCCCCCGGGCTGGCCGGGAGCGTGACAGGGCTGCTCCTGCAGGCTCTGTCATCAGCCGCTACCACCTGGACAGCAGCGTGGGTAGCCCCGGGCGGGCTGCAGTGGCCGGGGGCACCCGGAGCCCAAGGGCTGGTTACCTCAGCGATGGGGACTCACCGGAGCGCCCTGAGGGGCCCCCGTCACCCACCGCCTTCCGGCCTTATGAGGTGGGCCCTGCAACACGGGCGCCCCCAGCCGCCCTCTGGGGCCGCCTCAGCCTGCACCTGTATGGCCTGGGGGGGCTACGGCCAGCGCCAGGGGCCACCCCGAGAGACCTCTGCTGCCTGCTGCAAGTGGATGGAGTGGCCCGGGCCCGGACAGGGCCGCTGCGAGGGGAATCGGACTTCCTGCGGCTGG
This sequence comes from Carlito syrichta, assembly GCF_000164805.1. Lineage (NCBI taxonomy): Eukaryota > Metazoa > Chordata > Mammalia > Primates > Tarsiidae > Carlito > Carlito syrichta. The sequence goes on along the minus strand of NW_007256247.1, from coordinate 45,566 downwards.
ACCATACCTTCCACCTGGAGCTGGAGGCCGCCCGGCTGCTGCGGGCTTTAGTGCTGGCATGGGACCCTGGCGTGCGGCGCCACCGGCCCTGTGCCCAGGGCACGGTGCTGCTGCCCACAGTCTTCCGAGGTAGGGCACGTGGCTGCGGGGGAGGAGGGGCAGACCTTAGGGTTCCCCCTTCCCTGAGAGTGCCTTGGAGGCTGGCCTCTGGGGGTGGGAGGTGCAGCTTGGAGTACAGGAACCTTCCAGGCACACCTGGCTCGGGCCTTCTTGTGTCCCCAGGATGTCAGGCCCAGCAGCTGGCCGTGCGCCTCGAGCCCCAGGGTCTGCTGTATGCGAAGCTGACCTTGTCGGAGCAGCAGGAAGCACCTGCTGCCGCTGAGCCCCGAGTCTTTGGGCTGCCCCTGCCGCTGCTGGTAGAGCGGGAGCAGCCCCCGGGCCAGGTGCCCCTCATCATCCAGAAGTGCGTTGGGCAGATCGAACGCCGAGGGCTCCGGGTGAGGCCCATCCCACTGGCCCCTAGACCTCAGACCATCAGGACACCCAGTGTATGGGCTCTGGTCCCCTCCCCCAGTAGCCACTCCTAGCTCCAATTCCAGCTTAGACAGGGGCAGGAGGGCCCCCCAGAGCCCAGCCCGCACCAAGCCCAGAATCCAAGGGTCACCTGTCTTATTACAGGTTCAGGGCCCTTCTGGAGCTCAGAATCTGACGAGAGAAAAGACATGACTCCGATAACTCACAAATGTCAAATTGTAACAGGAGTAAGAGTTAAGAAAGGGAGTTACCTGGGCTTTGGGACAGCTTAAAGCAAAGCCGGACCTGGTTGGGGTAAACAGGGAAGGCTTCCCAGAGGAGGATATGACAAGTGAGCTGAGCAGAGTCTCCTAAGTCAGAGGAGGTGGGAGCCAGGACAAATGACCCAAGCAGAGGGTTGACAAGGCTATGCTGTCCAGGCAGCCAGGTGGGGCCCCTGGTGACAAGTGCCAAGAAGCAAGAAGTTAGGCAGCAAGGCTACAGCCAGTCCCTGACCTCGCAGTCCACAGCATCCACTGGCACCCTAGCCCAGACTTCCAGCCCTCACTCCACTGGGCCCTGATCAGTCTGTGGCCCCAGCAAGAAAACATCTCTCTGTTCCCACCCCCAGGTAGTGGGGCTATACCGTCTGTGCGGCTCAGCAGCTGTGAAGAAAGAGCTTCGGGATGCCTTCGAGCGGGACAGCGCAGCTGTCTGCCTCTCTGAGGACCTGTACCCTGATATCAATGTCATCACTGGTCAGCATGGCCCCCTCTCCCCTGTCTGCTCACCCCACTGACCCCCACCTCAAGGCTGGACTTGTGGCCCCTCTGGGACCCTACCCTTCCTGGCAGGCCTTGTTTTTCACCTTTCTGCACCCTGTCTGCCTCCTCCTACCCCTACTTCGGGCCCCAATGGACCCCTCTGGCCTCAGAAGCCAGGTGTGCCCTGACCAGAGGGTGCCCCATGTTCACAGGCATCCTCAAGGACTATCTTCGAGAGCTGCCCACACCACTCATCACCCAGCCTCTCTATCAGGTGGTGCTGGAGGCCATGGCCCGAGGGCCCCCAAGCAGAGCACCCCCTACCCCTGAGGGCACCCGAGGGCTCCTCAGCTGCCTGCCAGATGTGGAAAGGGTGAGTTGAGTCTGATGGGAGTGGCAGGACATGGAGTGAGCTAATACCAGTACGGTTTCACCCATGATGGGGCCCGCAGTGGGCATGAGGTTGCAGCAACATCACATCCCTACGAAGTAGGTGCTATTAGTATCCCACTTCATTGATTTGGAAACTGAGGCCCAAAGCAGTTGAGTGAGTTCCCCAAGCTTGTGCAGCCAGGATGTGTCAAAAGCATTCCAAACACAGGTCTGTCAACCTAACACAAGGGAGGTTGGTTCCTGGCTATGAGAACCTGGACAAGTCCCATCCCTCTATGTGCCTCAGAACCTCCATCTGTAAAATGAGATTCATGCCCGCTCTGCTTAACACAGAGAGGAGTGAGTTTGAGTGCAAGCTCTGCCATTCCAAGGCTTGGCTGCCTTTGGCCTCAGTCCCCCCTCCAGCAAAATAGGATCATAATACCCATACCTAGTGATTAAGTCTTAATTCGACCACATCCCAGGTATGAGACCTTGAACCTCAGTTTTCTCACTCTTAGCCACCTTAGACTCCCACAGCTGCCTGTCTTATGCCCTGCCAACCCTCTCCCCAGGCCACACTAACGCTTCTCCTGGACCACCTGCGCCTCGTCTCCTCCTACCATGCCCACAACCGCATGACCCCACAGAACCTGGCCGTATGCTTCGGGCCTGTGCTGTTGCCGGCACGCCAGGCGCCCGCATGGCCCCGCATCCGCAGCTCTGGCCCAGGCCTCGCCAACGCAGTGGACTTCAAGCGCCACATCGAGGTGCTGCACTACCTGCTGCAGTCTTGGCCAGGTGAGCTCTTCCGCCTCTCCCTCCGGGGAAACTGGTCACTGTTTACCTCCGTAACCAGTTCAGATCCCGCCAATCAATCTCTGATGCAGTTAGAGACCTTACCTCTTGACATGCCAATCAGAGGCCTGGTTGCCTAAGCAACCTATTCTAGCTCTGCCAATGAAATCCTAATCCGGTAGAAGGCTTTGCCATTCCACAGGCCAATCAGAAGCTCGGTTACCTAAACAGCCAATCAAGAGGCTGGTTGTCGTTGCTGTGCTTGACACACCCCTCTCCCCCACCAGACCCTCACTTGCCCCCAGAAGCTCCAGACGTCGCACCATACTTGCGACCCAAACGACAGCCACCGCTGCACCTGCCGCTAGCAAGCCCTGAAGTGGTAACTCGGCCTCGTGGCCAGGGAGGCCCTGAGAGCCCCCCAACCAACCGCTACGCTGGCGACTGGAGCGTTTGCGGGCGGGACTTCCTGCCCTGTGGGCGGGACTTCCTGTCTGGCCCCGACTACGACCACGTGACAGGCAGCGACAGCGAGGACGACGATGAAGTGGGCGAGTCTAGAGGTGTTGCAGACTTCGAAGACGAGTTCGATGCGCCCTTCAACCCGCACCTGAATCTCAAAGACTTTGACGCCCTCATCCTGGACCTGGAGAGAGAGCTCTCCAAGCAGATCAACGTGTGCCTCTGAGCCAGCGGGACCCGAGTCCCAGTTGCAAAGGCGATGGATGCCCTAACGTCCTAGGAGGACCAGATCTGTTGCTCAGGCAGAGCTCCTGGTTGCTAGGGAGTCGCCAAAGGACCAACTGCCTATTACTGCGAATCGTTCCTAGTTTCCGGTGCCCAGTACGTGGGCACTAATTGAGAAGGACAGGGACTGGGGATTTTTAGGGACCAGCGATTGTGGCCATCCTTCCTTAGCACTAAGGGCTTCTCTCGTTGCCAAAAGGCAGTTTCCTGCTTGCTAGGCTGGCCTCTCTTGCCTCCCCTTGACCGGGGAAACACCAGTTACTTTGAGCATCACCCTGGCGTGGGCAGACACTCCTAGTCAGTCCTCTTGCTGCTGCCAACCAAATCAGTATTAGCTTTGAGCACTACACTCCATTTCGCCCTCCCTCGGAGGACCCAGGGACTATCATGAGGTACTGTTTGGGGGGAGGCAGCCCCTATCCCGGGCTCCAGCTGGATAGGGGCAGCCTGGGGCTTATAGAAAAACAGCTGGTTTCCCCACCCTCTTTTCCAGGGAAGACCCCATGATTAGCCCTGCAGCCAGCAAATGGAGATAACAGAGTCTGGCTCTTCACCTCCTCCGTTCCCCCTCCCCACTCCTGAAAAAATTGAGCACTTAATCTCTCCCTTTCGGAGGGGCCCCACCTGAAGTGTCAGGCTGGGGGCAATTTGGTACGGAACATATTTATTGCCTCCGTGTGTGTGTGTGTGTGTGTGTGTGTGTGTGTGTGTGTGTGTGTGTGTGTATGTGTGTGCGCGCATACACGTCTGGAGCAGACGTGTGGGGCTCTTTCAGGGACCACAGAGGGGGTAAGAGTTCACAGTGCCCAGCCACCCTGAAATCCCCAGAAATGTGCCTCAGTGGACCTCAGAGCTCCAGTGGGAGAGTAGGGTGCCCTCTTATCTCCCTCTTCTTTACCGCACCTCCATTTTTGTGGACAATAAATCAATATGCACAGGTTCCAGCACTGAGTATTTGGACCCACATGGGCCAGAGGTGGTTTATTCAGTCTGTAAGAGAGGACAAAGGGCACAGCTGGGCCCATAGAGAGAAAGGCCCAAAAGCTCTCCCAGGATGCCAGGGAGCCTCTCTGAGCTTTGACCCTTCAAATTCTTCCTCAGGGAAGGTTGTGGAGTCATTGTGTCTCAAGAGATAAGCCCAGGGCAGGCAATAATGAGTCTCCAAAGCAGCTGGGCACAGTCTGAGAGAGTAGGAAGGCAGCCAATCATACTGGCCCACAAGGCCCTATACAGCAATGGAACCATCACGGAAGTCCGTCTTCCCAATGAGGATATTGACTACGACTGGATGGCCATCCCGGCACTGCTGCTGGGCATCACGTAGCACCTTGACTACCTGATCCTCATTCTCCCGTGACAGCAGCAAGCCCCGGGCTCCAAGACCCATGGCTGCTTTGTGGTAATCTAAAGGGGGTGATTAGGTCAGACTGCAAGCAGGGACCCAGCCCAGCATGTAACCAGCTCAGGAGGGGAATACAAGATTAGCTGGGCCTCAAACAACCTCCCATCCTCCCCACCCTGGTGAGGCCCCCCTTACCAGTATAGGCCAGGCCACAGGCCACATTGCTGCCCAGGCTGGGCACCTGCTCCCGAGAAATCTGGGTCCAGCCTGCATCATTCCCTATCAAGGCCACCACTGGAATCTGCGGGAAGAAAATGAGGCCAGGCCACAGCCTTCTGCTCCACAGCTTGGCCAGCCAGATGACAGAAACAGGAACAAGGCTTCTGCCAGACAGAGGAGGCTCCTTCCCTCAACCCACCCTTGTGACATCTACCAGAACCACAGGTTCTAAGCTTCCCTCAGGGCAGTCCAATCACCTTGTGTCTGACAAATGTGTCAAATTCAATGAGGCTATATCCAAAGGCTCCATCACCAAATAGGCACCAGACCTGGAGAGGTGGGGGGGACCCAGACAGTTAGGGTGGTTTGTGTGGTGCAGAAAGTCTCCCACAAAGCAGAAAGTCTCCCACCTCCCATGCCTCACCTCGGCATCTGGCCGGCACAGCTTGGCCCCAAGTGCAAATCCAGCACCAACTCCCAGAGTCCCAAAGGCCCCTAGGAAGACCAAGAGCAGGTGAGTGTGAAGGGATCCAGACAGTGCAAGATGTCCCAGGCCTGGACCCCTCCTCACCAGGATCGAGCCAGCACAGGGGACCACGGGGCTGTACCAAGTGGGCGGCAGTGCCCACAAAGTCCCCGCCATCCACCACCAAAATCGAGTTGTCAGGCAGACTTTCCTCCACCAGCTGCAGCACCTGCACTGGGTTCAGGTGCTGGGCCACAGGCATCGCTGCCTTCTCCCTGCAACAAGGCAACTAGGTCAGCAGGGCCAGAAGCAGAGCCTGCCAGAAACTCCCTCCCATACCAGTCTGCCCAGCCCCCACCGAAAGGTCTGCTCCTTCTGCCGGTCAGCTTCCCTCAGTTCCTCCACCCAGTCTGAGGCCCATGTCTGGCCCCGAAGGCCTTCCATCAGTTTCAGCACGAAGGAGCCTACATCTCCTGGGAAAAGAAGAGTGCACAGCTGTGAGGAGGTGGCTTCCTCCTGTCCTTCAGGCACCAGAGGCCTGAGGACAGCAGGAAGCCAGCAGCAGTAGCCAAGCAGGTGGCCTGGAAGCAGGTCAGGGCTACTTCCAAAACAAAACCGGTGAAACACCCCAGAACCTACCAGAACCAAGCGAGCAGAGCCTGGGTGAAAGGGAGGGCAAGGCCTGAGAAACAAGGCTTACAGAGCACAAAGCAGGCTGCAAACCCAAGCCAGCCCATCATTTCCCTCCACCCACCCCAGATCATGAAGTCCTGTCAATTCTGCCTGTGAAACAGTGATACAAACAGTTCCATCCAGCAAACACACCTCTCACACCCAGGCATGCAGAAGCTCACAGTGATTGTTAATGAAGTGAATAAAAGAATAAACTGCCCAGTGATATACTTTGATCATTTTCAAAATGATCAAATGGATGCTCAGAGAAGTTGCTCTTTCACCCCATCTCACCTGTGTCCCGGCCCTTTTTAACAGTCCCACTGGCGTCCACCCAGAGTCTTTCCAACCTGCCACCCTCAGCTGCTAAAGTGGACCTTCCCAGCACAAATGCAGTGGTACCACTTTGCTGCTTTTCACAAGTGCTCTGTTGTCTACACTGTCAACGTCCTTAGAACGATGGGCCAAGTAGGGCACAGACAAGGGACTGAAGTGGGGGGTAGGGCAAGGGCATGATAACAGAGAGGCTCAGAAGCCAAGGAATGAACTTCCTGTCCTGAGGGCAGCGGGTGGTGTGGGAGGGTACAGGATCACATGCACATTTCCAAGCTCCTTCTGTGTCCAGGCCACCATCTGTTCCTACAGATGTACCCGTCAATCTGAGAGCCAACTATGTGTCTCCGGCTGAGTGGTCTCCCCGGGAGGCAGGGTCTAGGCCTCCACCACCAGCACCCGGCTCAAGCCAGCTGCAGCAGAGGAGGACAGGGCATGTGTGTGTGTATGGGGGGTGTTGGGGGACTCACCCTGCACAGCCTCCTGGGGCTTCCAGAAAACGTCTGAGTTGAGCAACATCTCTTCCCGGTTACGATTGACGGTGATGATCTTGCTGCTACGGCTGAGGACACGGCCATAGGACATGCGGAAGTCACACACAATTCCTGGGGTGGGGGACAGGAACGCAGTGGACAGAAGGCCCATATTCTGAAGTGTCCACTACCGTATTGATCCACTGTGGTAGACTGCATACAAAAGGGCCCCCGTTTTTCACCTCTCCCTGCACCTGTGCCATCCACAATTACTTGACAACTCCCAGAACCCTTGAATCTGGGCTGGCCTCCCGACCTGCTTTGGTCAACAGGAGATGGCAAAAGTGACAGCACACCATTCCTGATACCAGGCTTCACGAAGCCACACAGCTTCCACTCGCTCTTGAATAACTGTGCTCCCCTGGCCCTGCAGTTTTCTCTTCCTCCACCAAGTGAGACAACCCAGGCTCACGCGCTGGAGAATTAAAAAGCTCACGCCTATAATCCCAGCACTTTGGGAAGCTAAGGCAGGAGGATGGCTGAGCCCAGGAGTTCAAGACCAGCCTGGGCAACATAGGAAGACCTCGTCTCTATAAAAAAAAGTTTCAAAATTAGCCGGGTGTGATGATGTACACCTGTAGTCCCAGCTACTTGGGAGGCTGAGGTGGGAAGATCACTTGAGCCCAGGAGTTTGAGGCTGCAGTGCACTATGATCGTGCCACTGCACTTCAGCCCTTCAGCCTGTGTGACAGAGTGAGACCCTGACTCAACAACAAAAAAAAATAGCATGGGGAAGCATGGGCATGGAGTGGAGAACTCAGTCACCACAACTGAGGCCCTCTCAAACCAGCTGCAGAGAAATCAACCCCCAAATGGATGAGCAGGCCCAGCCTGGAATAGTACAGCTGCCTACCTGCCTACCCAACTGCAGCCTCATGAACAAGCCCAGCTAAAACCAGAACTACTGCCTTCTCTGTGAGTAGGTCTTGAGAAATCAGAAATGCATTTTAAGCCACTGAGTTTGGGGGCTGGTTGTTACATGGCAATAACTAAGTGATACACCTATGATATGTCTGGCAGCGTTCAAATTTATGTGAAATTGTGTCTCAGGTACGGTAGGGCCTGTTAGATGTTCATACTCCTCTGGGTGGAGCTGGGTGAAAGAGTGAAGGGTGCCTGGAGAGAGGGGGGAGTAGAAAGAGGGAGGGGAGGAGGCTGAAGCCCACCTGCCAGGACAACGACATCTGCCTTCTTCAGGGCAGCACTGCGGTTCTGCCGGATGTGGAGGGGGTGGTTGCGGCCCAGCAGCCCCCGTGCCATCCCACCTAGAAAGCAGGGGACACCCAGGGTCTCCACGGCAGCCCTGGGGGTCCAGGCAGAGCAGAGGTCAGTATGGCCAAGGGCCCGTCCCATCCCCACAGGCCACCCGAGGACCCGGTACCAGGAATGTGACACAAGGGCAGGGCTAGGGCATCTCACCGGAGCTTGACGGCAGGTGTCGGGGACAGCAGGGCTTGGCTCCCTAGTACCATCAGGGGCCTCTTGGCCCGGCTCAAGATCTCTATACAGCGCTGAACCTGAGGCGAGAAGCAGGGCTCAAAGAGCTGTCCTTGAGTCACTCAGTTCCCAAGATCAAGGCGCCAATACTGGGTCAGGGAGAACATAAGAGGACCCCACCAGGCAGGGATCCTTGGCCAGGGAAGAGACGTGGCTCACCTGCTGGAGAGATGCCTGAGGGATGTCCAGGGGCAGGGGTCCCTCAGGCTGAGGCTCCCAGGCCCCCGCAAAGAGGTTGGCCAAGTGATTCTCTAAGTACCTGCAAGAGGGAGAGAAAGAGGCCAAATTACCAGGATTCATTACGGGAATACCAGGTGCTGAGGAAGGAGAGGGGCTCAGGAAGGGGCCAGGAAAGGACCCAGGAGCAAAGTGGGAGGAGGACAGGGTGGACAAGTGACACCATAGAGACAGATAAACCCGGGTGGCCTAATCTCCAGCTGCCTGTTTCCCCTCAGGAGCCTCTGGTGATCACCCCAACTTGACACAGTCCCCCCAAGAACAAGTAGTGCAGGAGTGTCAGGATCAGGGCCACGGGGCAGAGAGATGTGCGCTTGAGTCCCAGCTCTGCTACTTCTAAGCTGTGTGACTTTGGGCAAGTGACTTCACCTTTCTGAGCTTCCTCCTCTGTGAAATGTAAAAAAGGCTCAAGATCTATGCACTTAGGATGTAAGGCACTTTGCAAAATAATCTGTGGGATTCATTGCCATCACCCGGTCACAGTGCCTTCTTGGTCTCCCTACTCATCAGGCTCCGGGCCCCCAAGCTTCCTGAAAGCCCTGTGGGGAGGGTGCGGGGAGGGTGGTCCTAGAGACACAAGCATAGATCCTGCCCTCAAGGAACACTCAATCCAACCCAGCACAGACACGTGGGCGTTAGCAGGAAGCTGCCGGAGCTCAGAGCCAAAAGTGGCTGTTTTCTCTGTTAAGCCAAAAATGGCTGTTTTCTGTTTTCTTTGTTAACAAGATCACAGAGAGGAGGCCAAGGATAGAACCGTGGGAAATTCCAACATTTAAAGCAAAGGCCATGGGCAGCTGAAGGAGAGGGCAATGGGGGAGGGAAGAGAGAAAGACAACTGGGAGGTCAGGGGGCAAAATGCATTATGAATGAGACCACAGAACAAAATCACTCCTGCTTGAGCCAGCCCTCAGGCGCTTCCCACGCCCAGAGCCCAGGGACTTGACCTGTCTTGTCCATTGATGTTGCCAGGTGCCTGTCATGGCACCTGGCACGTAAGTGGCGCTCACTAAACACATGAAACAGGAGGGGCAAGGACAGGCAAAGGGAGGAATGGGGGGGAGAAAGAAGAAGGCAAAGAGGAAGGGGAGGAGGAGGGAGGGACAAGGAGGAAGACAAAAAGGGTAAGGGGAGGAGAAGGGAGGTGGAAAAGGAAGGAAAAGACAAAGAGGAAGGGGAGGAGGAAGAGGAGAAAGGGAAGGGGAAGAGGGTGAAGGCTGTTCTAAGCCTCTCCCCTCTGTTCACTGCTGCCTCCACAAGGGCCCCGTTGCTTTCCCAACCCACCAGGTTCACTCCTGCCTCAGGACCTTTGCATATGCTGGTCACTCTACCTGGAATGCTCTCCCCAGCCGGCTCCTCTCAGTCTATATACAAATCAAAGGAGAATAGGTGAGGGAAGGAGGCCCAAGGAGCGGACAGGGGACAGAAGAGGGCATGGTAGGGGCGGGGCTACTAACCAGGCAACCCCTCGGGCCACGAGGCCCTTGGGCGGCTTGGCTGCCACCATCTCCTTCTGGACCATGAAGAAGGGGTACAGCACATCAATGGGCAGCTCCACAAACACTGGTCCTGCGGGAGCAGGGCGGACACTGAGCCTGTAACACCTCCCCCAGCCCTGGGCCCCTGACCACTCCCAGCATGGCCATCCTCCACCTACCTGGGGTGCCCGACTGGGCAGCAGCCATCGCGGCCCTCAGGGTGGGCACGATGTCCCGCACCCTCCGCACAGATGCACAGAATTTGCAGAGCGGCCGGAACAGGGACATCTGATCAATGGCCTGGAGTGCACCCCGGTTCTGGCAGAGACAGAGGTGAGACAGTTGTCATGTGAGGCCTTTGAGCCTGCCTAGGGCCCCCACCACCCCCCAAGGACTGGGCACCTGCAGCAGAGTGCCAGAGGCTCCACCCAGAAGCAGGACCGGGGATTGGGCTATCTGGGCATTCTTCACTGCAGTCACTGTGTTGGTGAGGCCGGGGCCTGCCGTCACTGCCGCCACGCCTACTGTCCCTAGAATACAGACTCAGTCACAGCTGTGCCCACCCTCCTGGCCATAATCCCATCCCCCCCAAAAAAAAAACCATACCCCTCACAGACACCCTATCCCATGGTTCTACCCACCCCTACCCTCTTTGCAATGCCCTCACCGGTCAGGCGAGCTACAGCATCAGCAGCAAAGACAGCCGTGACCTCATGACGTGTGTCTACCACACGAATGCCCAGCTTCTCACAGGCCACCAGCAGTGGGGAAATATGCCCACCAACCAGTGTAAATATAAACCGCACGCCATGGGCCTTAAGCACAGCCGCCACGTTCTCCCCACCATGCCGAACGCTTGCCTTGTCCACCTTGGCCAGGGGAGAGAAAAGAGCAAAACAGTCAAGGGGCAGCTGGGTAGAGGGGATAATCCCCCTGCCCCAGGTAGAGGGGGCAGGAGCAGGGTAGAGGTTAGGGAAACCATGGTCTTAGGCGCACATTATACTGTGCACATGGCCCAGAGCAGGGGACAGCATCTATCAGATCCTCTTATCAGCTAAGGACACCAAGACATGTCCAAGCAAGATTCAAGGTCTGATAGAACCCACATTCTTAAGTGCCTCACTCTGTTACATTGCCCGCCTCAGGGATAACAGTGAAATCGGGAAGAGAAGAGAAGGTGGGAGTTTGGCCTGTTGTGACTAGTGCCTGCATTCTTCTGATATGCCTGCAGGGCCTGGCAGCCAGACTGCTGATCCCAGCTTACCTGACTCCCTCCTGATCGATGGCAAACAGGCCCAGGCCCAGCTGACAGACTGACAGCTACCACGTGCCTGGCACAGGAGTGGCATGCTGACACAGACTGTCAAGGTCTCCCAGCCCCAGCTTCCTCACAGCCCAGCACACCCGAAGTCTTTGCCTTAAATCTCCATAAGTCCTCAAGGTTAGTGACATCACTCCTGGCTAGAAGAAGGACTGGAGAGTGGTTTGGGGAGGGAGAGGTCAAGACTGGTCCCAGGTAGGAGAGGAAAGATTGGGGAGGTCTAGGAAAGGAGCACATTTTGGGTAGCTATGGGGTCAGCTCTTCCCAAACAAATCACCTAGGGTAAACCACCACACAACTTCTCTAAGCCTCAGTTTCCTCCTGCAGAAAATGATGACAAAAACAACAACACCTACTTTCAGGGACATGATAAGGGGTACATGAGAAAAGAGCTGAGCACAGCAGAGGACAACTGTCACAAAACTGTCACAGCCACCCCCTCTGGTGCCTGTCTTTGGCTCCCTGATCCTGCGTGAAAGGACCTAACTGCGTATTTAAGAAGCACAAGAGTGCTATCTGCTCCGTGAAAAAAAGTTCAGGATCCCTGGAGGGGGAGGTAGACAGACAGGGTGTGAGTAACTGGGTAGCAGCAGCTTCCGGATTATCTCTTGGCAAAGTCCAGGGCCCCATATGCAGCTTGTCAATGGGGACAGGGCCCCGGACAGAGTCTCCTGACCACCTCCTCTGGACTAATCAGGGCTCCCTTTCCTCGCCTGTAGAATGGGTGAGCTGGAAGGAACGCCCTGAGGCCCTTCCTTTTTTGGCTGCCCCCAGCCCGCCTCCAGTCTGAGCCCCCCGTCTGAGTCCCCGCACCTTGTGCATCAGCTGATAAAAGAGCCCCAGGCGGTGGGCGGCGCCCAGCAAGGCGGCCACCAGCGTCCCGCAGGCCAGGAGCAGGAAGGCAGGGAAGAAGCTCCCGGCAGCGGCAGCTGCCGCAGGGGTCTCCATGACCTAAGGGAGAAAGGGTAGTGCCTAGACGTGGGCGCGACAGATCGCTAATCCGAAAGAAAATACACCCCCGTCGCTAGTTTCGGCGCGGCCACGCCCCTTACGCGCCCAGGCTGGGAGCGAGGCCATGGGTCTCAGGACCCCGGCAGCACTTCTCAGAGACCAGGCCACGCCCCTTGGCAGCGCGAGGCCCCATCCCCTGACGTCATCACCATCCCCACACAAACTAGGTCACCACAAGTCACCGCGGCGACCACGGCAACAGAGTTATCTTCCCACTCACCTACTTGTCAATAGTTAGCGGGAAGCCCCGCCTCTCTTACAACAGGACCCCGACTCTCAGCCCCAGTGGTGAGCCCGCCCCACGTTACGTCACCAAAAGAACGAGACCACGCCCCCCAGGTTACCCTGTACGACCCTCTGCTCAAGCCACGCCTGTCCCCTTAACGTCGCAGCCCGAGCCTGACCCCCGATTCCAGGCCTCGGGTCGAGGTCAAATCGCATCAGAATGCTTCTGACACTCGCTCGACCCCCGGAGCTCTTCAACATTCACCTACAAGAAATGGCGCTGACTCCAGGCGAATTCAGGCCCTCCGTGTCACGTGACCCGGGCGCGAGACCGTGCCCCTTTCGCTCACTTGTTTCAGCAGCGCCCCGTAGTCCGGACGGATGCGCCTGCGCAGTCTCTACTGGCCGCCTCGCACGCAGGCCCCGCCTTCCCTCGTCTATCATTGGTTAGCACTCACTTTTTTTTTTTTTTTTTTAAACCAAGAAGCCACGCCCTTAAGCGGCTCCCTTAGCCAAGACCCTGGAGGGCCTGCATTCCGCAGCCTTCTGCTGGCTCCACGTTGCAGGCTCGTAGGTTTCAACTCTCCGAGCGCAACTTGCTTTCCACACCAGCCTTTCACGTTGGCCAGGCTGTTGTTTGGACGGTCACGCTCCCGCTCCCCAGAGCCCCACCATCAGGGACCTTGTCCCAAGCAAGCCCTGCCCCAGCCCAAGCACCAGGTCGGCCCCATCGCCCATAGCCCCGCCCCGATGTTGGCTCCGCCCCCACAGGCCCCTCCCCCTTCCCGGAATGTGTGCTTGGTTTCGCTTGCCTAGGAGCAAATGCTGGCCCCAGGCTGCGTTCCACCACTTTCCTGCCCTTTGGCCTCCAAAAAATTATCTCCCCTTTAGTGAAGGGGGAGTCAGTCGTTCTGGGACAGAACCCCCTGCTTTTATTCGAGATACGTCTTGCCGTTTAAATGGCTTCCATCCTGTTTCTGGGATTTGCCTCTGAAGATTCTTCCCCATCGTTAATTTTACCGTCTATTAAATTATTCCTACATTCTAATCTAACCCATTTATTTTTAAAAACTCTCCGGAAGCAATGGCTCACAGTTGTAATTCCAGCACAGCAGTTTGGGAGGCTGAGACGTGAAGATTGCTTGAAGAAGTTCGAGACAAGCCTGGGTGATAGAGAAAGACCTCGTCTCTGCAAAAAGCCAAAAAATTAGCCGGGCGTGGTGGTGCGTGCCTGTAGTTCCAGCAACTATAGGGGCTGAAGCGGGAGGATCGCCTGAGCCCAGGAGGTCGATCAAACAACAACAAAACAATAAAAACAAAAATTCCTCTGGTTCTACGTTCTCCATCTGTTATGCTGCTTCTGTTTTGTTTGGGTTTGGGGTTTTTGAGTTGGAGTCTTACTCTGTTGCCAAGACCGGAGTGCAGTAGCATGCTCCTGGCCACCGAAGCCTTGACCTGCTAGGCTCAGGCAATCCTTCCTCTTCAGCCTTCCAAGTAGCTAAAGATACAGGCATGGACCACGATGCACTCAGCAATTTTTTTTTTAATTGTAGAGAGGAGGTCTCGCCATGTTGCCCAGCCTGGTCTTGAACCTGTGGGCTCAGGCAATCCTCTCACCTCCGCTTGGAGTCTCACTCTGTCACTCAGGCTAGAGTACAGTGGCACACTCCTGGCCGCTGCAGCCTCAACCTGCTGGGCTCAGGTGATCTTTCCACCTCAGCCTTCCAAGTAGCTGGAACTACAGGCACACACCACCACGCCTGGCTAATTTTTTGATTTATTGTAGAGACGAGGTCTTACCATGTTGCCCAGACTGATTTGGAACCTCTGGGTTCAAGCAATCCTTGGGCCTCTACCTTCCAAAGTACTGAGATTACAGCCTGAGCGACCACACCTGGCCTTTTTTTTTTTTTTAAAGCAAAATTCCTCCAGCTAGTTATCTATACCTGCTGACTCCACAACCAGATCTCATATTCTCTCTTGAACTCAATTTAAATAGCCACTTCCTGCCATTCCCTCTTGAACTCAATTTAAATAGCCTCTTCCTGCCACTCCAGAGCTACTCTGGATTATTCTAACAGCTTCCAAATCAGTTGTTCTCCCTCTTGCCTCTCAGTTGACTCATTGTCCTCGAGCTCTACAAATGCCGCAAGGGCCCATAATTAACAGGATAAAATCCAAACTTCCTAGAAGGGCCTTCGAGACCCAGCTAAAAACTCCCAGAACCAGTGATGCAGTAGCAGTCTTCACTTTATATCAAACACTGATTGTGTGCCAGGGGCTGTTCCATGCATTAACTCATTTAATCCTCACAAATGCCCTGTAAGGCAGGTGTGTTATCATTATCCCCGTTTCACAAATGAGAGGAAACTGGAGCACAGAGGGGTTAGGGAACTTGCCCAAGGTCACACCACTTGCAAGTAGTAGAGGCAGAATGGGAGCTCAAGGGAGTGCCACCTGGCCCCCTGGACTAGTAGAACCTCGAGGATGGATCCTGTGCTTTAACCATGTTTGGCTTCTCCAGGCCCATCAGGATGCAGATTCCCTAGTGCTTACCTCCCAGCTACAGCATCTGTTTTTTTGTTTTTGTCTTTTTGTCTATGGATTTCTAGGCCACCAAAATCCATTTTACCCAGTGAAAGGACATAACATAGCTTTAATATACCCACCCAATGAGCAGCCATTTTAACATTGCCTAAATCTCATATTTTTCTAGCAGTTCACTTAACTTACTCTCTAATCACTAGCCAAGGACAGAACCAGTTTCTCAGAGGTAGCTAATGACAGTTGCTGTACAACCCCTTCCCAGTTACTGATAAGCTTTTCTATTCCAAGTATTTGCCTCCACCCATAAGACCCAGGTTAACCTAATCAGCCCTTCATGACCTACTTGACACAGAACCCCGCCACCATGTCAGCAATTGGGTGACTAACCCACCCATCTGCCTGCTGTCCATCACCTGACGTCAGTACCTGCACTTGCCTGACCCTTCGTGACAATGTGGAGCAGACCACGACCCAATCACCTTAATGACCTTCACCCATCAAAGGGAAGGATTGCTGACTCGGTGGCTCAGCCTGTAATCCCGCGCCTTGGGAGACTGAGGTGAGTGGATTGCCTGAGCCCGCGGGTTTGAGACCTACCTGGGCAGCTTGGCAAGACCTCATCTCTACAATAAATCAAAAATTAGCCGATTGTGGTAGCGCGAGTCTGTAGTTCCAGCTACTTGGAAGGCTGATGCAGAAGGATTGCCGAAACGCAGCAGGTCAAGGCTGCAGTGGCCGGGAGCAGCCACTGCACTCCAGTCTGAGTGACAGAGTGAGACTCCAACTCAAAACAAAACAAAACAAAAAAAATACAAAGGGAAGGATTCAAAGAACTCAACCACAAGCAGCCAGCCACCATTGTCTTACTAGCCTCTGGTGTGCCATGTGCTCTTTGAGCTATGGCTGGTGCCATATTTCCTGGCTTTGGCCCCTTGGGGAGGTGAATCTCCTCTTTCTTTCACTCTAATTTACTTTCTAAATAAACTATATTTTCTAATCTGATTTCTGTGCAATTCTTTGCATCTTTCTCGTGGCTCCAGAGCGCACACCAGACACACACCCTAGTGGGCCTGACCTTACATTCTGGAGGCCCCGCTGGGAGTGTGACCTAACACCCAGCTATGTAGCAAGCCAGAGTTGCTGGAGGAATTAATGCCTCCCTCTGGCAGAGCAGCCTTCAGTCCAATGACCATAGGACCTTAGTGAATAAATACTCCTGTTCTCTCACCCCTTGAGTAGGACAACTCACAGGTGTGTTTCTGCATTCACTTCCAGACCTTCCAGTGCAATCAAGCCCCAGCTGCCCACAGTGGTCACTTGCTTGGATAACACACCCTTTACTGGTTGCCTTCTCTTTCCCAATTCATTTCCTCCCTCCCCTACTAGAGTTATTTCAGATCAGCTATCAAACTTTTCTTTTTTCTTCTTTTTATGAGACAGAGTCTCATTCTGTCACCCAGCATGGAGTACAGTGGCACGATCCCAGCTCACCACAGCCTCAACTTCCTGGTTTCAGACTATCCTCCCACCTCAGCCTCCCAAGTAGCTGGGACTACAAGCATGTGCCATCAAGACTGGCTAATTTTTTCTTTTTTTGTAGAGACGAGGTCTTACTATGTTGCCTGGGCTGGTGTTGAGCTCCTGTGCTCAAGCAATCCTCCCACCTCAGGCTACCAAAATGCTGGGATTACAGGCATGAGTCACCACACCAGGCCCAATATCAAACTTTTCAAACAAAGCACTTCCTCAGTCTACTTCTGGGTGACTTCATCTAAGATTCAGAGCTTGGTACAAATATAAATGCATAAAGTTCTGCTGAACAAGTGAGTGATTGCTCGCCTGCAAGAACAGCAATAAGTGTCATCTAGAATGTAGTAAAAGGATGTGAAAGAAAAATCCTGATCCTTCTAACTGTCATCTTTGACAGAAACATTGCCTGTAAGCCAGAGGTGCTTGCTAATTTTTTTATTCGTTTGTAGAAATGATGTCTCGCCATGTTGCCCAAGCTAGTCTCAAATTCATGAGCTCAAGCAACCCTCCCACCCCTGCCTCCTCAAGTGCTGGAATTACAGGCGTGAGTCACTGTGTCTCCTATTCCACTCTACATACATCCTTGAGAACACAGACTTCAGAGCTAGTCTTCCTGTGTTCAATTCACAGTAGTGCTGCCACTCCCTGATTCTGGGACTTTGCTGAGGTTGTCAACTGCTCTTTATTTTTTCTTATCAGAGAACTATAGTCCATATCTACTTCATAGGGTTGTTCATGAAGCTCTAATGAGTAATTCTTCTAATGTTTAAAATAGCAGCTGGCTTAGGCACCTCATTGACAAGAAAGTCAAAGTCGAAGTAACTAAATGCAATGTGGATGGAATCCTGGGACAGAAAATCAACATTTCTAGAAAAACTGGAGATATTTGAATAAAGTCTGGAATTTAGTTCATAGTAATGTGCCAAAGCTAGTTTCTTAGTTTTGACAAATGTACTCCTGTTCTGTAAGATGTTGACTATGAGGTAAACTGGATGAAGGGTTTACAACTTTTTTGCAAATCCAAGATTATTCCAAAATAGAAAGTTTATTGAAAAAAAATTAAGGGGAGGCAATGCACTGATATGGTCCAGGTTGTGAAGTTAGAACAGGTGAAGTTTGTGAAACTGTGTGTTAAGGCTGACCTGGCTGGCTTGTGGCCTTGCTCTTAGGGTGATAGAAATGAGTTCTGAATTGAAAAGTTTCAGGTAGATGTGAATCTGAAAGGCTTATGACAAGATGGGCCAAGTTCACCAACCCTTGCCTCCAAATAATTTTGTTGGAGAAATGCCAATCATTGTTCCAAAAAAAAAAAAGTGGGATGATAGACAACAGACACACAGAAGGATGGGGTCGGGGTGGATGATGGGAAATTACTTAATGGGTAAAATGTACATTCAGTTGATGGATACCCTACAAGCCCTGACTTCACCACTACACAATCTATACATGCAACAAAACTGCACTTCTAGTCCATGTATTTGTACAAACAAAAAGAAGAAAAGGGGGGAAAAAAACCAAAGTCTGTTTTGGGGTTGTTTTTTTTTTGAGTTGGAGTCTCACTCTGTCGCCCAGACTGGAGTGCAGTGGCCGCTCCCGGCCACCACAGCCTCGCCCGCTGGGCTCCGGCAGTCCTTCTGCCTCAGCCTTCTGAATAGCCAGAATTACAGGCATGTGCTACCACGCCCGGCTGATTTTTTTTTTAATTTATTGTAGAGATGAGGTCTTGCTGCCCAGGTGGGTCTCGAACCCGTGAGCTCAGGCAATCCACTCACCTCAGCCTCCCAAAGGCGCGGGATTACAGGCTGAGCCACCGAGCCCGGCTTAGGGGTTGTTTTTTTTTTGTCGGAATCTCACTCTATCACCCAGGCTGGAGTGCAATGGCATGCTCTTGGCCACCACAGACTCGACCTTCTGGGTTCAGGCGATCCTTCTGCCTCAGCCTTCCAAGTAGCTGGATCCACGGCATGTGCCAGTACATCCAGCTAATTTTTTGATTTATTGTAGAGACCATGTCTTGCCATATTGCTCAGGCTGTCACAAACCCCTGAGTTCAGGCAATCCTCTCGTCTCCACCTTCCAAAGTGCTGGAATTGCAAGTGTGAGCCATTGCGACTGGCAAAGTCTGTGTTCTTATTCACCACACTGTCATTTCTTGAATGAGAAACCTTTGTTCAGCTTCATCCTATGCAATATTATTCATGAACTTACATTTTGATCTATTAGTTATATGTTTTCTTTCTCCTTTCTTTCTTATTTTTTTTGGGGGGGCTTCAGGGTCTCACTCTATCACCCAGGCTGGAGTACAGTGACACAATCATGGCTCACTGCAGCCTCAACCTCCTAGGCTCAGGTGATCCTTCCGCCTCAGCTGCCTGAGTAGCTAGGACAGGTGCACACCAGTATGCCCAGCTAATTTTTTAATTTTTTTGTGAAGACCGGATCTTGCTATGTTTCCCAGTCTGGTCTCGAATTCCTGGGCTCTAACAATCCTCCTGCCTCCGCCTTCCAAAGTGCTAGGATCATAGGCATCAGTCACCGTGTTTGGCCTAGTTATGCATTTTCTAATACACCTTAAAATAAATGCATCATTATTAAAAGAAAAAGCATTTATCTTCCTGGCCCTAACACCACAAACGGAATGCACTCCACACTCTTGGAAGCTGCAGGCATACACCCGTACATTGTTCACACTGACAGTGTCAGTGCCCAGAGCTAATCTGAGAACCTTGGGAAGATTGCATCTCCTGACACAGACACCCTACACTTTGCAAAACGCTTTCACTGTTTGGTACTTTCTCTCACAATTCTGTTTGGCTGGCCTCCCATTGTACCTGCCACAGGGGAGATAAGACAGCACAAAGTCCATCAGTGATTATAAGTTTCCTAGGGCTGCTGCAACTGTTGAGGGGTTCAAACAACAGAAATGTATTCTCTCACAGTTCAGGAGACCAGACGTCCCAAATCAAGGTGGGCATGATGAGTGGTTCATGCCTGTAATTCCAGCACTTTGAAATACTGAGGCAGTAGCCCTGTAGTTCCAGCTACTTGAGAGGCTGAGGTAGAAGGATCATCTGAGTCCAGGAGGTCAAGGCAGCGGTGATCATGCTACTGCCTGGGCAACGGAGTGAGACGCCAGCCAAAAGAAATTTTTTTTTGTGTTTTTTTTTTTTTGAGTCAGAGTCTCACTGTTTCACCCAGGCAGTGGCACACTCACAGCCACCCCAACGCCCACTTGTTGGACTCAGGTGATTCTTCTGTCTTAGCATTTCAAGTAGCTGGAACTAAGGTGCACGATACCATGCCTGGATAATTTTTTGATTTATTTTAGAGACAAGGTCTTGCCATGTTGCCCAGGTTAGTCTTGAACCCGTGGGTTCAGGCAATCCTCTCGCCTCCACCTCCCAAAGTGCTGGGATTATAGGCATGAGCCACCACAACCGGCCTCAAAAACATTTTTGAAATTAAAATAAATAAAATGTAGGTGTTATTCTATTAAAAAATAAATCAAGGCATCAGCACAGTCTGCAGGAGAATCTGTTCTATGTCTCTCTCCTGACTTCTGGTAGCTGCCAGCAATCCTTGGTGTTCTTATCTTGAAGACATATTGCTCCAATCTCTGCCTCTGTCACATCACCTTCATCTCTGTATTTTTGTGTGTCCTTTTCCCTCTCTCTTTCTCTTTTTTAAAATTGGAAACGAGGCCTTGCTATGTTGCCCAAGCTTGTCTCAATCTCCTGGCCTCAAGCAATCCTCCTGCCCTGGCCTCCCAAAGTGTTGGGATTACAGGAATGAGCCACCACAAGGCTGCTTGTCATTGGATTGAGGGCCCACTCTAATCCAGGATGATCATCTCGAGAGCCTTACCCAAATTACATCTACAAAGACCCTATTTCCAAACAAGGGCACATTCTGAGATTCCAGGTATAAGAAAAAGAATGATTTATTTTCACAAAAAGCCACAAGCTGTACATAACTGCTTTTTGGTAAGTCACTTCCTGCTTCTTGTTCAAAACGGACTTTTACTTTGGTGGGCTTTTTCATTTAAACTTCGATGGAAACCAATTAAAACAAAATCTTTTAAGTTAAGAAGCAAATAGGACTTGCAAATAAAGTAAGTGTGTCATACTTATGTTAACCAATTAATAAATAGAACATGCAAATAAGCTAACCATGTAAACCAATCTATATATAACATGTAGGCAACGTTCGGAAAAGTAATGTAGGCTCTGGAAGTACCCAACCTATGGGAAAACAGGAAAGGAACTTGCATTTTAGGACTTAAATACTCTGGCTAAAACTGTTTCTGTGTACCTGCCCATCTGAGTGACACCCGTTCTTTCAAGACCGTTATTTTTAAAAGTTGCTTCACTCTACTAATCTCCAAGTCTTCTTGTTGTTTTTAAACAACCCAGTCTGGAGGTATAGGTGTCCCCTAGAACCCTCATTTCTAGCACAGGTGAACATGAATTTGAGGGAAACACTGTTATACACAGTACAATTGGGTTATAGGTTCTCTGTCAGAAGTCTGACACAGAGAGGGGAAAGAGTCAGTTAGAAGTGGCCAGAAGCTGCGCTCGGTGGCTCAGCCTGTAATCCCGCGCTTTGGGAGGCTGAGGTGAGTGAATTGCCTGAGCCCGCAGGTTCAAGACCCGCTTGGGCAACTTGGTGAGACCTCATCTCTAC
>NW_007256247.1:20171-23866 GCF_000164805.1 Carlito syrichta | reverse complement strand
TGGGCAACAGAGTGAGACTCCAACTCAAAAAAAAAAAGAAGTGACCAGAGATGCAAAGATTTAGAGAGAGGGAGAGAATGGATGCTCAGACATGTGGCTTCCTCTGAGGAAGCGAAGTCATAAGTTAGAGAAAAAGATGACTGAGAAAATCATCAAGGGGCTGGTTGAAAGTAACACAAGAGCCAGGCAAAGTAGTTCACACCTATAAACCCAGCACCTTGGGAGGCCAAGGCAAGAGGATCACTTGAGCCCAGGAGTTGGAGACCAGCCTGAGCAACATAGCAAGACCTCATCTCTACAGAAACAATTTAAATATTGGTCTGGCATGGTGATGTGTGTTTGTAGTCCCAACTACTCAGGAGGCTAAGGTGGGAGGATCACTTGAACCCAGGAGTTGGATGGAGGCTGTAAGCCATGATTGTGCCACTAACTCCAGCCTGGTCGACAGAGTGAGACCCCGGCTCAAAGAGAAAAAAGAAAAGAAGAAAGTAATACAAGATAATGCCAGGTGGGATGTGGTGTAGTTGTTCTGTGGATTCTTTGACTTCATCACAGAAAATAATCTCAGAATGAGTCTAAACAATTTAAGACACTTTATTAGAAAGAAGACATGTTTAGCCAGGTACGGTGACTCACGCCTATAATCCCAGCACTTTGGGAGGCAGAGGCAAGAGGATTAACTGAGCCCAGGGGTTCGAGACCAGTCTGGGCAACTTGGCAAGACCTTGGCTCTACAATAAATTTAAAAATTGGCTGGCCATGGTGGTGCGTGTCTGTAGTCCCAACTACTTGGAAAACGAAGACAGAAAGATCACCTGCATGGTGGCTATGAGCAGGCTGCTGCACTCTAGCCAGGGCAACAGAGTGAGACTCCGACTCAAAAAAAAAAAGAAGGAGACATGTTTAAAAGAGAGCATGAGTACCTTTTTTTTTTGAGTTGGAGTCTCACTCTGTCACCCAGACTGGAAAATGCAGTGGCCGCTCCCGGCCACCACAGCCTCGACCTGCTGGGCTCCAGAGATCCTTCTGCCTCAGCCTTCCAAGTAGCTGGAACTATAGGCGCGTGCTACCATGCCCGGCTCATTTTTGATTTATTGTAGAGATGAGGTTTTGCCAAGTTGCCCAGGCGGGTCTTGAACCCGCGGGCTCAGGCAATCCACTCACCTCAGCCTCCCAAAGGCACGGGATTACAGGCTGAGCCACCGAGCCCGACTGCATGAGTACCTTAAGAGAAAGGACTTGTGCTTGTCTTTGACAAGAAGTTTTATATACTTTTACAATGATGAATAAGCAAACTAGGAGCTAGGGGCAGAGGGCAGCAGGTATCTGGTCACAAGTTTTAATGACCATGTCTCCTTTTAAGGGCCTTCTAAATAAAGCAAGCCACTGTCTAACTAGATTTGGGTGTTTCTTAGAACATCATGTCTGTTTTGGGTAATTCCCTATTGTTTCTGTGATTTATCACACCAGTAATTCTACATTCTGTGTGTGTGTGTGTGTGTGTGTGTGTGTGCTGGAGTCTCACTCTGTCGCCCAGACTAGTGCAGTGGTACGCTCCCAGCCACCGCAGCCTCGACCTGCTGGGCTCTGGTGATCCTTCCGCCTCAGCCTTCCAAGTAGCTGGAACTACAGGCATGCGCTACCACACCCGACTAATTTTTTGATTTATTGTAGAGATGAGGTCTCACCAACTTGCCAAGGTAGGTCTCAAACCCATGGACTCAGGCAATCCACTCACCTCAGCCTCCCAAAGCGTGGGATTACAAGCTGAGCCACTGAGCCCAGTTTCTTCTTCTTTTTTTTTTTTGAGTTGGAGTCTCACTATGTCGCCCAGACTGGAGTGCAGTGGCCGCTCCCGGCCACCGCAGCCTCGACCTGCTGGGCTCCGGCGATCCTTCCGTCTCAGCCTTCCGAGTAGCCAGAATTACAGGCATGAACTACCACGCCCAGCTGATTTTTTGATTTATTGTAGAGATGAGGTCTTGTTGCCAAGGTGGGTATCGAACCCGCGGGCTCAGGCAATCCACTCACCTCAGCCTTCCAAAGCATGGGATTACAGGCTGAGCCACCAAGCCCGGCTTCTTTTTTTTTTTAATTGGAGTCTCACTCTGTTGACCAGGCTGGAGTGCAGTGGCATGCTCATGGCCACTGTAGCCTAAATCTCCTAGACTCAAAAGATCCTTCTATCTCAAACTTCCAAGTAGCTGGAACCACAGGCATGCGCCACGATGCCCAGTAGATTTTTTAATTAATTGTAGGGACGAGATCTCATTTTCTTGTTCAGGCTGATCTCGAACCCTTGAGCTCAGGCAATCCTCTTGCCTCCACCTCCCAAAGTGCTGGGATTACAGTTGTGAACCACTGCGCCTGGCTGGTAATTCTACATTCTAACATGCAAGATGGTCAGGTTTGATATGCCTGGCCAGCCTCGGAGGTTGTGTACAACAAGAAAGACACCAGAAGACTCTGACTCAAAAAAAGAAAAGAAAAAGAAAGGCACTAGAAGGTTTAACTACCCTGTTTCTCTGTTAAGTAAATTAGACGTATCTAAGAAAACTTGTCTAATAACATCTGAACTGTGTGCTATGTTAACTATGCCTGCCTCACACGGATAAGGAGGGGTCATTCCCAAAATGATGGGGGCGTAACCAACTCCACCTACTGGAATTCAAGGAAACTGAAGGGAGTTTGTGTACCTTGAACACACACACACACAGCTCGGTTCGAGCTCCTCACTGTACTTGGCAAGCATTTGGGAGCAGATTCAGTGGAGGGATTGAGGGCTGGCTGCAACCCTAACGTGGAGACGGCTAGTCTAGACGGCTTTCCCCCAGAAGTGTGGCTGGGAAGACATTAAGAAAAGGCGCCTGCCTAGGACAAAGAGGTGTATGTTTTAGAACCTCAGGATAAAGCAACCTCAAAACAGGTTTTTCCACATTCTCTTTTTTTCTTCTGAGATCATATTAATAGATGTTGCCCGTGCTAAGTCTCAGGCCCCTGCTGTTAGGGTTTCTCTCCCTTGGTCTTAGTAGGGGAAGGATCAACAGATGTTCACATGGCCATGGTCCGTGAATATAACCTCCTCACTGCTTTCAAAGAGAAGGGTTCTGACTCCTTGTCCTTCATTCCCAAAACAGGACCTAAGTGTTACCAGCAATCAGACCCCAATGCAATTTTTTTTTTTTGAGTTGGAGTCTCACTCTGTCGCCCAGACTGGAGTGCAGTGGCCGCTCCTGGCCACCGCAGCCTCGACCTGCTGGGCTCCGGCGATCCTTCCGCCTCAGCCTTCCAAGTAGCCGGAATTACAGGCATGCGCTACCACGCCCGGCTGATTTTTTTTTTATTTATCATAGAGATGAAGTCTTGCTGCCCCGGCGGGTCTCGAACCCGCAGGTTCAGGCAATCCACTCACCTCAGCCTCCCAAAGGTGCGGGATTACAGGCTGAGTCACCGAGCCCGACTCCAATGCAATTTTTCCATACTCATTCCAGGCATTGAAAAAGGCAAACCCTCTTTAAATGTGCTTAACAGAAATACCTAAAAGTAGCAAGCATAGGGCCAGATGCGGTGGCGCATGCCTCTACTCCCAGCACTTTGAAAGGCTGAGGCGGGAGGATTGCTTGAGCCCAGAAGTTTGAGACCAGCCTGGGCAACACAGTGAAACCTCATTTCTTTTTTTTTTTTTTTTTTTTTTT
>NW_007256247.1:19392-20034 GCF_000164805.1 Carlito syrichta | reverse complement strand
TTTTTTGATTTATTGTAGAGATGAGGTCTCGCTGCCCAGGCGGGTCTCAAACCCAGGGCTCAGGCAATCCACTCATCTCAGCCTCCCAAAGGCATGGGGTTACAGGCTGAGCCGCTGAGCCCGGCTGAAACCTCATTTCTACAAAAAATAAATTAGTTGGGCATGGTGGTGCATGCCTGTAGTCCCAGCTACTTGGGAGGCTGAGGTTGAGAGGATCGCCTGAGTCCAGGAGGTCAAGGCTACAATGAGCCTGGATCACTCCACTGCTTTCCAACCTGGACAACACAGTAAAACCCTATCTCAACAAAAAGAAAAGGAACAAACATAGACCAGGCAAGATAGCTCATGCCAGTGATCCCAGCCTCTGGGAGACCAAGTGGAGAGGATCGCTTGAGGCCAGGAGTTTAGACCAACATAGACAACATGAGACCTTGTCTCTTAAAAAAAAAAAAAAAAAAAACCTAATCCTGAATTGCACCCTACATCTTTAAAATAAAACAAAATAAGCCGGGCTCGGTGGCTCAGCCTGTAATCCTGCGCCTTTGGGAGGCTGAGGTGAGTGGATTGCCTGAGCCTGCAGGCTCGTGACCCGCCTGGGCAGCGAGACCTCATCTCTACAATAAATCAAAAATCAGCCGGGCG
>NW_007256247.1:15709-19351 GCF_000164805.1 Carlito syrichta | reverse complement strand
GTGGTAGCGCATGCCTGTAATTCCGGCTACTTGGAAGGCTGAGGCGGAAGGATCGCTGGAGCCCAGCAGGTCGAGGCTGCAGTGACTGGGAGCGGCCACTGCACTCCAGTCTGGGTGACACAGTGAGACTCCAACTCAAGAAAAAAAATAACAAAACAACAACAACAACAACAACAACAACAACAAAATAAATAAAAGAGTAACAGGCATTGTGTTGCTAGGGACTTGAAAGGGAGAAAATAAATAAGTTATTGTTTAATGGGACTGTTTCAGTTTTACGTGTTGGAAAGAGTTCTGATGATGGATGGGGGTGATCTTTGCACAGTATTATGAATGTATTTAATACCATTGAACTATACACTTAGAAATGGTGAAGATGGTATATTTTATGTTATGTGTATTTTTCTGCACTAAAAAAAATGTAGGCCAGGTGCAGTGGCTCATGCTTGTAATCCCAGCACTTTGGGAGGCGGAGGTGAGAGGATTGCCTGAGCTCATGGGTTCAAGACCAGCCTGAGCAACAAGGTGACCTATCTCTCCCCAGATGAAAAAAGCTTGTCACCAGGCAAATGTCTTCTCATCCTGAAGCTGGATTTTCTAACAGTCCCTGGAACAAATATACAGAGAGGTCAAGCAATAAAAGGGAAATAAACATCCCTTATAAAATGTGATTGGTGAGTGAAGTATAGAGTTAGAGGGAGAGAGGAAGGGGATCTTATAGCTAGGATAGGTAGGAGGACTCTGGGGAGGTGACATTTGAACAGAGAGACCAGAAAGAAATGAGGCACTGCACCCCACAGAGATCCAGGAACTCCAGGCAGGGAGAATGGCGAATGCAAAGGCCCTGAGGTAGTTTATTTGTTTTTGGAGGGCCAGGCACAGTGGCTCACACCTGTAATTCCAGCACCTTGGGAGGCCAAGGCAGGAGGATCATTTGAGTCCAGGAGTTTGAGAACAGCCTGGACAACATAGTGAGACTTCATCTCTACAAAAAAATCAAAAACTTTGCCAGGCATGGTGGTGCCTATCGTCCTAGCTACTGAGGAGGCTGAGGCAGAATGATCAGTTGATCCCAAGAGGTCAAGTTGGTGGTAGGCATGATCATACCACTGCACTCCAGCCTGAGTGACAGAGTGAGACTGTAACTCAAAAAAAAAAAAAAAAAGAATCCAGTTGTGGGGGTAAATGCCTGTAGTCCTGGCTACTCTATAATCCAAGGTGGAAGGATCACATCATCCCAGGAATTTGAGGCTACAGTGAGCTGTGATTACACCACTGTGCTCCAGCTTGGGCAACAGTCCAAGACCTTGTCTTTAAAATAAAATTAAAAAAAAAAACAAAACACTAAATAATTAGTTTATTTTACTTACCATAATACATCACCACGAACTGGATGGGTTAAAACAACAGGAAATAGACAGGCATAGTGGTTTAGACATGTAATCCTAGCACTTTGGAAGACTGAGGCAAGAGAATTGCTTGAGCCCAAGAGTTCAAGACCAGCCTGGGGCCACAAAGTGAGACCTCATCTCCACACACACACACACAAAGCTGGGCACGGTGGCTCATAACTGTAATCCCAGCATTTTGGGAGGCTGAGACAAGAGGATTGCCTGAGTCCAGGGGTTCGAGACCAGACTGGCCAACTTAGTAAGACCGTGTCTCTACAATATATATAAAAAAAAAAATGCTGGGCCTGGTGATACATGCCTGTACTTCCAGCTACTTGGAAGACTGAGGCAGAAGGACCACCTGAACCCAACAGATCAAGGCAGTGGTAGCCATGAGCATTGTGAGAAACAAACTCACCCATCCAAAAACAAAGGATGGACATGCAGACACGGAGTGCAGCAGAAGGGAGACTTTGATGACGGTCTCCAAGATTGGGTGTCTAGTAGGCAGGCACACTCGGTACAATGACAGCAAACAATTTATCCCCTAGGGCACGAGTCTCTCCCCCAGTTCACTGGTTGAGTACTTTGGGGTTACAATCTTCCCGAACATCACCTAAGTCCCATTTTTCCCCTGTTAGGAGACTGGATTGAATAAAGTGGTGTATCCCCTCTCCATTGGTGGTTTTGTGGGACATTGGTCAGAACCTGATTGGTTCCTTGGCCTCTATGGCTGTGGATTCTGGCAGGTTTTCTTGGCAGGGATTGTCCAGGGGAGGGGGTGTTCATGTTACCTTCCTCCCACGCTTCCTTCTGGGCTATCTTAGGTTTCTGTTTCCCTAGGGTGACATGTCATTCCCTCCATTCTGTTTGTTCGGGGACTTTCCGGGAACGTGCACTTCTTGCAATTGTCCTACCTGTAAGTCCGTTATGCGGTCTCTGAAAATGAACCATTGAAATGTTTATCTCACAGCAATGCCACTGTACTACAGCCTGGGTGACAGAGTGAAACTCCAAAAAATAAAAAAATATTAGCTGGATGTGGTGGTGCATGCCTGTAGTCCCAGCTACTCAGGAGGCTGAGACAGGAGGATCACCTGAGCCCTGGAGTTCGAGGCTGCAGTGAGCTTTGATCATGCCACTGCAATCTAGCCTGGAAAACAGAGTGAGATCCCAGCTCAAATAAATACATAAGATAGGGAATTATTATCTTACAGTCTGGAAGTCTGGGTATCAGTCAGGTTCAAGGCCTGGGTATCAGCCAGCTGGCTGGTGCTCTCTGAAGATCTCTAAGGGAGGATTCTTCCTTAGCTTTTCTGGCTTCTGAAGGCTCCAGGCATTCCTTACCTTGTGGCTGCCTTACTTCAGTTTCTCCCTTCATCTTCACATGGCCTTGTCCCCTGTGTGTGTATGTTTTCTCTCCTTCTGTCTCTTATAAGGATGTTTGTCATTGGATGTGGGGACATCCTAATCCAGGATGATCTCATCTTGAGGTCCTTCACTTAATTTCTTTTGCGGTTTTTTTTTTTTTTTTGAGTCGGAGTCTCACCGTCACCCAGGCTGGAGTGCAGTGGCACCCTCACAGCCACCGCAGCCTCCACCCACTGGGCTCAGGTGATCCTCCCACCTCAACCTTCCAAGTAACTGGAACCCCAGGCACATGCCACCACATCTGACTAATTTTTTGATCTATTGTAGGGATGAGGTCTCTCCAAGTTCCCCAGGCTGGTCTCGAACCCCTGGACTCAGGCAATCCTCTCGCCTCTGCTTTCCAAAGTGCTGGGATTACAGGTGTGAATCACCAGGCCCAGTGAGACCCTTCACTTAATTTCATCTGCAAAGACACTTTTTTCCAAATAAGGTCACATTTGCAGGTTCTGTATGAACATCTTTGGAGAAGGGGGGACATCATTCAACCCATCACAGGTGGGTGGGACAAGCTGTGCAGAGAATGTCAGAAAAGCCAAGACAGCTAGAGGCAAGAAAGCAAGGAGGAGGCAGGGAGGATGCGTGGTCAGAGGACGGACAAAGGCCAGGCAGACTGCATGAGGACCTCGAATTTTATTCTAAGTGAGTTGGGAAGACAGAGAGGATTTTAAACAATGTACGATCACACAAAACCTACACATAATTGTTCACAGGAGATTTATTTATCTTGTTGTTTTTTTTTTTTTTTTGAGTTGGAGTCTCACTCTGTTGCCCAGACTGGAGTGCAGTGGCCGCTCCTGGCCACCGCAGCCTCGACCTGCCC
>NW_007256247.1:12281-14953 GCF_000164805.1 Carlito syrichta | reverse complement strand
AGTGCTGGGATTACAGGCTGAGCCACCGAGCCCGGCTGGAAATGCTATTTTTAAGTGTTTCGTGTTTTGAGAAACAGTGAACTTTCCAAGCCTTCATATCCTCATCAATCCTCATGTTTATGAGTTTCAGAAAAAAGCAAGAGTCTGGAAAAGTCAGAGGTAAGAGATCTTTAATGCCAATTCTTCCCTTTAATGACCTGTGAGACCCGGAGAAGGGAGGGGACTTCCCCAAGTCTCAGAGCTAAGCTGGCTTCTAGGTCTCCTGACTCCCGACGAGTCTGTGTTTCTCAATGGACCCATAGCCTTGGAGACAGAGCCCAAGGCACCCACAATGATACAAGCCCCTAATCCTTCTTCCATCTCCCTAAGCCAAAGGCAGCACTGCCGGGGCTGCCAACCATTCTCACCAGGTGTGAGTCATACCCAGAGCCACACCTGCATGAGGTAAGGGCTCAAAGGGGGTAGTGGAACGAGTATTTCTACCTATTAAAGTAAATAAGTGAAAATCAACACGTCCTCACCGCTGGGAAAAGTTAAAAACCTATAGAAACCACAAAAATATTACTCAAGGCGTTATTAACTTATAAATTAACAATTCTCCAAATTTAAAAGAAAAATGGAGCCAGCCTACAAAAAAAAATTTTTTTTGAATCAAGATCTCACTGTTACCCAAGCAGGAGTACAGTGGCACGATGACGGCTCACCTCAGCCTCAACCTCCTGGGTTCAGGTGATCCTCCCACCTCAGTCTCCCAAGTAGCTGGGACTACAAGTGCATGCCACAACACCTGGCTAATTTTTTTATTTTTTGTAGAGACAAGGTCTCTCTATGTTGCCTCGGCTGGGTTTAAGCAATCCTCCTGCCTCTGCCTCCCAAAGTGCTGGAATTACAAGCATAAGCCACCACGCCTGGCCAACCTACAAACTTTTTAATGTGATTAGCATGTCCTTAAAACTTAAATAGAAATAAAATGTCCTGGGGTGAGCTGTTCCATAGAAGCTTTATTCGTAATAGCCAAAAACTGGGGGGAAAAAAATATGCCCCAACAGGTGAATGGTTAAATGTTCCATGGCACATCTGTTCCATGGAAGACTACTCAGCAACATGGTAAACACTTATTATATGTATTACATGATATTATATTTTATATATTATAAAAAGAAAGGCAATTATTATTGGCAGAGAAGAGAGGCGTCCCCCCAAAAGCCTACCTTTTTAGTCATTCCAGTTAGTGAAGGGACTAATAATCCCAGAAAAAAAGCTTTAATATTAGATAAGCATAAACACACAGAATCTAGAAATTGGTCCAAAACTTTATTTTTCTCTTGAGTCTCTCATCAGTCCACCTGGATGGAAATCTTCATTTCCATCTTCCTTCTCTTATCACACATTTCTTTTTGGGTTTTTTTGTTTTGTTTTGTTTTTTTGAGTTGGAGTCTCACTCTTGTTGCCCAGACTGGAGTGCAGTGGCCGCTCCCGGCCACCACAGCCTCAACCTACTGGGCTCCAGTGATCCTTCCGCCTCAGCCTTCCAAGTAGCCGGAATTACAGGCATGCGCTACCACGCCCGGCTGATTTTTTGATTTATTGTAGAGATGAGGTCTCGCTGCCCAGGCGGGTCTCGAACCCGCGGGCTCAGGCAATCCACTCACCTCAGCCTCCCAAAGGCGCGGGATTACAGGCTGAGCCACCGAGCCTGGCTCACACATTTCTTTTGTATTATTTTTAATCTTTTTGTTCTACCCACATTGAGTCCTGGCTCCCAAGAATTGACTAAGAATGTTAAGAGCCCAGATCACATGGGCCTGAATTCTAACTTAGTCTTTCAGTAGCTGTGTGATACTGAGCAAGTTTTTGTTTTTTGTTTTTTTGGGTTTTTTTAGTTGGAGTCTCACTCTGTCGCCCAGGCTGGAGTGCAGTAGCATGCTGCTCATGGCCACTGCAGTCCTGACCTGCTGGCCTCGGGCGATCCTTCCACCTCAACCTTCCAAGTAGCTGTAACTACAGGCATGCACCACCACGCCCAGCTAATTTTTAAAATTTGTTGTAGAGATGAGGTCTCACCTTGTTGCCCAGGCTGGTCCGAACCCATGGGCTCAGGCAATCCTCTCACCTCCACCTCGCAAAGTGCTGGGTTTACAGGCATGAGCCACCACACCTGGACTGTTGGGCGAGCTTCTTCAGCTCTCTGAGCCTCAGTATTTCTTATCAATAAAGTAGAAATGCTAACCTTGCTTCATAGGATGAAACAAGTAATACGTAGTTAGGTGTTCACCAGAATTCATTCTCCTCTTCTTCCTTTACTAGAACTCTCAAGATGTGGCCAGACACATGGTAATCTGCCTAAAAACCATTAATCCAGACACCCTTGGGACCCACTGTCATATGTGGAATAGTTCCAGTTAATGGGATGTGAATGGATGTGATGAGCACTACATTGTACCCTTAAGAGGAAGGAGTATATGTTCCTTCAAGCCTATAACTCTTTCCTATAGCCTGAGATACAAATGTATGGTTGGAGCTAAAGAAGTAACTTTGGAGCCGAGTTCGGTGGCTCAGCCTGTAAGCCCGCACCTTTGGGAGGCTGAGGTGAGTGGATTTCCTGAGCCCACGGGTTCGAGACCTGCCTGGGCAGTGAGACCTCATCTCTACAATAAAAATAAAAAAATCAG
>NW_007256247.1:9259-12000 GCF_000164805.1 Carlito syrichta | reverse complement strand
AAAAAAAAAAAAAAAAAGTTATTACCAGAAGTGGGGTTTTGCTGTAATAAGTATCAGAAGTGAGGCTTTGCTACACTAATGTAACCAAGAATCCCAGCTTTTGAACATTTTTGTTGTTGTTCTTGTTGTTGTTAACTTCACAATGTAGCTTGGAAGATCACTTTAACTTTTTTTTCTTTCTTTTTCTCTTTGAGCTCCCCTTACACAATGATCCTATGATTATAATTAAACACATATTCATTGTTCCAATTGTGTACACTTGCTTAAGAAATTCCAGAGGCTAATCTTGGAACAAACTGTACTTGAAGCCTCATTGTTCAGAAATCACCAGTGCCTGGAGACCCCATAGCAAGATTCAGAAATCACCCCCCCCAATTACAACTGAGATGATGTCAGGCAGCTCTCCAGATGGGCAGTAATTCAAAATAATCATCAAAGCAAGACACATAACCCTGTATCCCACACCACTTCTGAATGTGCCTCATTCCATTTCTCTCCTGTGAAAATTCCCTACCCTATGCCCAGACATTTGAAGTGGTTTTGTTACGGTTCAAGTAAATTCTCAGCTGCTATCTCTCAATGCCAGTAAATCGAGAGGCAAGGAACTAGCAGAAAGAAGTTTATTTCTGAATACAGAATTCAGGGAGACAGAACCTGGCTTCTGGCATTTCTGGAACAGGTCTGCTCGCCCCTTAGGTTCTGCAGTCTGTTTTTATAAATTTAGAGTTGCTGGTACCTATATACTGACTATGTGACAGACAGAGCATCATTTAGAACTCAAGTTACAGCCACATTTTGTCAATAGTAACATTTATGGTCTGCATTTCCCGGGGCTGTTTACCAAAAGGTAGGTCACAGTGTTATACCACCAAACTGAAGAGTTAATTAAGATTGTCATAGAGTAGAGGAGTTAATAGAGCCTGTTACAAAGTAGAACTTTATTCACCACAATATATTGCTGATTAGTAGTTATAACATGCAAAAAGTTATATAAATTACAAGACTTATGGTCCCATAAGTGCTATATTTTTAAATCTATGACCACTGATAAAAGGGAGTGAACAGGGATTCATTTGTCTCAGTTGAATGAGTAGAGTCTGCAGGGGGTAAAGTGTTCTTTGAAGTGACTTAACAGACAATGTATAGTAGATAAGGGGGCAGGCTTTCCTTTACTAATTCTCAGGAATGTAGGTACATGCAGGTCTGCTTGAAGGCTTGTTATGGTAATATGGACAGACAATAGTGGGTTTCCATTGTCAATTTCTTTGAGGCATGTGCCTGTAGGAACACTTTAAGTTTTTTTTTTATTCTTTCTTTTCCTCTTTGGGTTCCTCTTACACAATGATCCTATGATTATAATTAAACGCATATCCAGGGTCAGGCACGGTGGCCCATGCCGGTAATTCTATGACTTTGGGAGACCAAGGCAAGAGGACTGCCTGAGTCCATCAGTTTGTGGCCAGCCAGAGCAACTTGGCAAGACCTCAGCTCTACAATAAATCAAGAAATTAGCCAGGCACGGTGGCACATGTCTGTAGCTCCAGCTAATTGGCAGGCTAAGGTGGAAGGATCACGGGAGCCTGGCAGGTCAAGACTGCAGTAACCGTGAGCGTGCCACTGCCCTCCAGCCTGAGTGACAGAGTAAGACTCCAACTCAAAAAAAAAAAAAAAAATGCATACCCATTGCTCTAATTGTATACATGCTTGAGAAATTCCAGAGGCAAATCCTGGAACAAACTGTACTTGAAGCCTCATTGTCAGTAATCACCAGCACCCGGAGACCCTGTAACACTGGACTTTGGAAAATGGCCCCATCTGCTGGCTTTTGGAAAATAAGTCACTTTTCTTCCACCAACCCCCATCTCTGTCATGTTTGGCATTGAGTGACAAGTGACCTTCAGTAGATGGTAGACAACACTCTGGCAAGCCATTAGGTAAAACTGGGATGTCTTTTTTCTTTTCTTTTCTTTTTTTGAGTTGCAGTCTTATTCCATGAGTGCAGTGGCACACTCACGGTCACTGCAGCTTCAACCCGTTGGGCCCAAGCGATCCTTCTGCCTCAGCCTTTCAAGTAGCTAGAGAGCTACAGGCATGCGTCATCATGCCCGGCTCATTTTTTGATTTATTGGAGACGTGGTCTTGCCATGTTGCCCAGGCTGGTCTTGGACCTGTGGACACAGACAATCCTCTTTTCTCCATCTCCCAAAGTGCTGGGATTACAGGCACGAGCCACTGTGCCTGGCAAACTGTGATGTCTTGTGTGACAGACCAGGTATCACATATACTAGGTCTACAGCCTTTGGGGATGTGGTTGAGAGAAGCCAGATTATTTGTGTATGTTGACTGCTTCTTGCCACTGTAAATAGAGAGAGAGGTTGAACGCAGTGACTCATGTCTGTAATCCCAGCACTTTGGGAGGCAAGGCCCAGGCAGGAGGATCATTTGAGCCCAGGAGTTCGAGACCAGCCTCGGCAACATATTGAGACCTCACCTCTACAAAAAATACCCCCCCCAAATTGTCCAGTCATGGAGGTACCTCCCCTATAGTCCCAGCTACTCAAGACACTGAGGCGGGAGGATCACCTGAGCCCAGGAAGTTGAGGCTGCGGTGAGCTGTAATCATGCCACTATACAGAGTGAGAACCCCAACTCAAAAAAATCAATCTCCCAAATTTGTACCATGAAAATTATACCAACAGGAAATGAGATTTACAAGCTTCAGACATGACTTTGGGGCATAA
>NW_007256247.1:8051-9144 GCF_000164805.1 Carlito syrichta | reverse complement strand
TTTTTTTTTTTTTAGTTGAGGTCTCACTCTGTTACCCAGGTTGGACTGCAGTGGTATGATCACAGCTCACTACAGCCTCAAACTCCAGGGCTCAGGCAATCCTTCCGCCTCATCCTCCCAAGTAGCTGTGACTGCAGGCGCTCGCCACCATGCCTGCATAATTGTTTTTGCATTTTTTGTAGAGACAGGGGTCTCACTAGTCTCACTATGTTGCCCAAACTGGTCTCAAACTCCTGGACTCAAACAATCCTCCTACCTCAGCCTCCTAAAGTGCTAGGATTTATGGGCAGGAGCCACCACGCCCAGCCAGGATTTTTTGTATTTATTTTACTATGGTTTAACATTTCCATTGTATGCAGACTGAAGGGTCTTGGGGGGGGGGATTTTTTGCTTTTGTTTTATTTTG
This sequence comes from Carlito syrichta, assembly GCF_000164805.1. NCBI lineage: Eukaryota > Metazoa > Chordata > Mammalia > Primates > Tarsiidae > Carlito > Carlito syrichta. Next base: position 8,738 of record NW_007256247.1, on the reverse strand, counting down.
TTTTGTTTTAAGTTTGTAGGTCACCAAACCATGAGAAATCATCCCAGGGTTCAAGGGACAAATCTTCTATTTCAAACAGTGCAGTGAACAGATGACTCATTATATAGATTGTGTTCCTTAGAGAGAAATGTCCTATGTATGAAAAGAGCAAGGAACATGGAGATTGTATAATGCTATATACAGTGACACCAGTTTATCTCGCTCTGCTTGTTTAGGGAGGTGCCTTCAGATCATTCTGATATCTACAAGACAAATATCTTTTTTCTTGGCAACATTGACTGCTTTTCATTGCAGAACATTTTAATTTTTTTTAATTGTGGCAAAATATGTGCAACACAAACTCTACCATAATAGCCATTTTAAGTGTTCAGCTAAGTGGCATTAAGTGCCTCTCACAGTGTTGTGCCGCCACCACCACCTTCCATCTCCACCTTCCATCTCCAGATCTTTTCTTTTTTTTTTTGAGTTGGAGTCTCACTCTGTTGCCCAGGCTGAAATGCAGGGGCACGCTCACAGCCACCCCTGTGTTGACCTGCTGGGCTCTGATGATCCTCCCACCTCAGCCTTCCAAGTAGATGGAACTACAGGCGCACCACCATGCCCAGCTGATTTTTTAATTTATTGTGGACGGCTACTTGGAAGGCTGAGGCGGAAGGATCGCCGGAGCCCAGCAGGTCAAGGCTGCAG